>NC_132791.1:190037830-190338127 GCF_048418805.1 Vulpes vulpes | reverse complement strand
GGTACTGAGGAGAGTGGGAGGACTGAGCTACTGGGGAGAGCGGGAGAGTCGGGTCTCTGTGAGCCAGATCCGGAGCCCGAGTGCTTCCAAAGGTCTGCAGACACACAGTGAGCACCAGGCAGCAGTGGAACCCGGGGGCGGCACAGTTCCGCCCACAGTGGGGTCCCGCATAATGACTGTGGGCAGGCAGGGTCCAATCAGCACTTAGCCCTTCACCCTGAAGGCTGAGGGTCCCGGGGGAGGGTCTGGTCCCACACTGGGTGGGAAGGGGATGCAGGCACCCTCCCACATCCTCAGTTCCCATCCTTGGACCCTGCAGGCCTTCTGCCCTTCTAGGCAGACTGGGGGTCACAGATGTCCCCCCGACCCCCAGAGTTCACAGCATGGGGTTGCACTTAAGAACATTTGAGGGGCTCCTGGGTGGTTCAGTTGGTTCCACGCCAACTCTTTGGTTTGGTTCAGGTCAGGATCTTGAGGTTGTGGCGTGGAGCCTCGCGTGGGGCTTGGGCTCCGGTGGGTGAGGAGTCCCCTCCAGATTCCCCCTCATCCCTCCGCCCCTCCCCACTGCACCCTTTCTCAAGTAAATCTTCTAAAAATTAACATGAAGACATGTGAACATCTTTATCTCCTCTACAGAGGTGCCTTCGTGTGTGTAACAACCGTGTAAATGCCTTTCACGGACCCACCGGGAGTCCTACCAGAAACCCCTTTTCCTTGATATTTATTGAAGTACAGTCGACACACAATGTGACAGTAGTTTTAGGGCTACAACTAGTGACTTGACAATTCTGTGCCTTACTCAGCTCCCCCCCACGAGAAGTGGCGTCACCGTCTGTCCCCGTACAAAGTTGTCACAACAGTACTGACTCTATTCCCTAGGCTGTACTTTCTAAATTTCTGTGACTTCTTTATTTGAGAACCAGACGCTTATAGCTGTTACTATTGTTCATCTATGTTGCCCATGTCCTACCCACGGCCCCTCTGTCCGTTGGTCAGCAGGATCCATCACATTAACCAGAGAAAGGACATGGGGCAGCCCGGATGGTTCAGCAGGTTAGTGCCTGCCTTTGGCCCAGGGCGGGATTCTGGAGTCCCCGGATCGAGTCCCACGTCAGGTTCCCTACATGGAGCCGCCTTCTCTCTCTGCCTGTGTCTCTGCCTCTCTCTCTCTCTGTCTCTCAAGGATATGTAAATAAAATCTTTTTAAAAAAGAAAAACAAGAGAAAGGACAAAATGCATATTATCCTCTCAAGAGTTGCAGAAAAAGCATTTGACAAAATACAACATCAAAAGCATAGTGGGTTTTGAGGAAATGTCTATCAACAGAATAAAGGCCGCTAGGAAGGCCCGCAGCTGAAGTCATCCTCAAGGGTGAAAACCTGAAATCATCTCCCCTGAGTAGGAACAAGCCAAGGAGGTCCCCTCTCAGCGCTGGAAGTCCTAATGTAGTCAAGAGACAGGAAACAGCAAAGGTTCCACTCCTGGAAGGGGGACGTCACACTGTCCCTATTTGCTGAAGACGAGGTCCTAGAAACAGGAAACCTGAGAGCCTCCACCAAAACCTGTTAGAACTAAGGAGTGAGTTCAGTAAAGTCACGGGACACAAACTGACCCTACAGAGCTCAGTAGCCTTGCTGTGTCCTGACAATGAGCACTCAGGAAGGAAATGAAGGACGTGACTCCCGTCTCAGGAGCATCACAGAGAATAAATAATGAGACTGAACCAAAGGAGCACAAGACATGTGCACTGAGCCATACCAGGCTCTGGGAGGCCGTCCTGGGCTCGAGGGGTGGGAGCCTCATCTTGTGAAAATGTCTGCAGTTCCTGAAGCCAGCCTCAGTTTCAATGTCATTCCTATCAAAACCATGGTGGCAGATCTTAGAAATAGGAAAAAAACCCCATAACATCCATCCGCCCCCACAAATGACCCCAGACAGCAAATCAGTGTAGGAGAAGCAAGACAGAGCAGGATGCAGCACTTTCCTATTTCAAATGATGTCACAGAGACACAGGAGAAAGCAGTGTGGTTCTCGGCCCCCGGCTGGCTCCGTTGGTTAAGCATCCAACTCCCGACCTCACCTCCGGTCCTGATCTCGGGGTCGTGAGTTCTAGCCCTGGGCTGGGCCATGGACGAGACATGGCGCCTACTTAAACAAACCAGACCCACGGTGGGGGTGGTCCCGGCATAAGCTGGAGAACAGAGTCCAGAAGGAAATGTGCTCTGATACAACTGTTTTTTTTAACTTAATTTAATTTAGCCCAATTAATTAACGTATAGTGTATTATACTTTCAGAGGAAGAATTCAGGGATTCACCAGTTGGAGATAACCCTAGTGTTCATGACGTCACGTGCCCTCCTTCATGCCGGTCCCCTCTTATCTCCTCCCCTCTCCCCTCCCCTCCAGCGACCCTCAGTTTGTTTCCTATGATTAAGACTCTGTATTTTCTGCATCTGTTTTCATCTAATTTGTTTTGCCTTCCCTTCACAGATGTTCATCTGCTTTGCTTCTTTAATTCCACCTATGAATGACACCACACGGTCATTCTCTTTCCTGACTGACTTATTTCACTTAACACGATCCCTCTAGTTCTATCCACGTCATTGCAAATGGCAAGATTTCCTTCTCTTTGATAGCTGAGTACCATTCCTATCATCTATCTATCTATCTATCTATCTATCATCTATGACCATCATCTATCTCCCATCCTCTTTATCCATCATCTGCCCGAGGGCAGATTTTGTAATTCTGTGGGAGAGAGGACTGTTTCTGATTCTTTCTTTTGAGGTGAGGTTTTCCTTCTAGTCATTTTGCTCAGTGCAGAGTGGCCAAAAACAAGTTGTATTGGGAAAAGGAGAAAAAGAGAGAGAAGGAAAGAAAAGAGAAAAAGAAAAAAGAGAAAGAGGAAAAAAAGGGGAAAAAGAGAAGAAAAAGAGAAAGAAAAAGAAAGAAAGGAGAAAAAGAAAAAAAGGGGGGGGTGTGGTGGGGGAAGCAATCAGAAATCAAGAAGAAAGAAAGAAAGAAAAAAAAGCACAAAACAAAACAAAAACAAAAAAACAAACAAACAAACAAAAAACACGGGGGAGTATCTTCCGATTCTGTATACTTTAAGTCCCTTGACTTCCCCTGGAACTGGTCCGTCTCGCTGGTCTTCTGGGGGAGGGGCCTGCTGTGCTGATTCTCAGGTGTTAGCAGTTGGGGGAGCTGCTCTGCCCCTGCCTGGTGCAGGGCTCAGTGGGGGTTGCTCACCCCGTGAGGCCCCCGGAGGAAGCCACAGTGGCGGGGGCAGTTCTGCAGCCCTGGAGTCAGCCCCCGCAGTAGCTCCGGGGCTCTCCGTCTGCAGGGCCTGGGGGTTCCCGGGCGAGGCCGCTGATCTGTTCAGCTCCGGGCAGGAGCGTCATCACTGTCCTGGGCCCTCCCGGCCTCTGCCTGTCCCGGGGGGAGGCCGGATCCTGGGCTGTGTCCCGGCGCCCTGTGCTCGGGGGCCTGCGCTTTTGGATTCGCTCCCGCCCCGCAGCCCCCTCCGCAGAGCCGCCGCCCGAGCCCTTCCGAGCTGCTCCAGGTCCCGCCCTGCGCGCTGCAGCCCTTAGGGAGCTCAGCGCATCTCCCGGGGCGCAGGTGCCTGTTAGTGTCCCCGGGAGCCCGAGGGCATCCCCGCCTTTCTGGGGATCCTGCTCCAATTCCCCGGGAGGCCTTTCCGCAGGGAAGGTTGGTGCAGCTCCTGCTTCTCCGGGACGGGGCTCTCCTGTCCTGGGGACACTCGCCCCGGCCTCAGCCCGGCTCCTCGCGGGGCCCCTCCCCCTTGGAGGCCTTTTGTTTCTTTATTTCTTTTTCCCCGTCTTCCTACCTTGATAGAAGCGCGAACTCTTCTCACTGTAGCATTCCAGCTGGTCTCTCTTTAAATCTCGGGCCGAATTCGTAGATTTTCAGGATGATTGGAAGGTTTTCTAGGTAATTTGTTGAGGACAGGTGACTTGGGGACCCTACTCTTCAGCCATCTTGCCCCTCCCCCTGTTGGGAGATTCTTGATTGCTGACTCAATTTCTTTGCTGGTTATCTGTCTGTTCAAGTTTCTTATTTCTTCCTTTTTAATTTTTGCTATGTTATATATTTCTAGGAATTGATCTATTTCTTCCAGGTTCGAGGTTGCTGGCATATAATTTTTCATAATGTTCTCTTATAAACGTTTGTATTTCTCTTTTCTCATTTGTGATTTTATTTGGGTCCTTTCTCAATTTTTTACCTTTTTTCTTTTTTAAGGATTTTATTTATGTATTCCTGAGAGACACAGAGAGGCAGAGGTATAGGCAGAGGGAAAATGAGGCTCCATGCCGGGAGCCTGATGTGGGACTTGATCCACCAGGACCCCGGGATCATGACTTGAGCCAAAGCAGATGCTCAACCACTGAGGCACCCAGGTGCCTTGCTGATTCAATTGCTTTGCTAGTTATGGGTCTGTTCACATTTTCTATTTCTTCCTATTTCAGTTTTGCTCATTTGCACATTTCTAGGGATTTGTCCATTTCTTCCAGGTCTCCCAGTTTGTTAGTGTATAATCTTTCATAGTATCCCCTTATAATTGTCTTATTTTTCTGGTGTTGATTGTGATCTCTCTTCTCTCATTTGTGATTTTATTTATTTAGGTCTTTTCTCTTTTCTCGTTGATAAGGCTGGCTAGGGATTGATCCATATTATTAATTATTTTGAAGAACCAGGCTTAGTTTCGTTATTCCATTCTACTGTTTTGTTGTTTCTGTATTGTTTATTTCTGCTCTCATCTTTATTTTTTCCCTTCTTCTGTAGGCTGTAGGCTTTGTTTGCTATTCCTTTGCCAGCTCCTTTAGGTGTAGGGTTAGGTTGTGTATTGGAGACTTCTTGTTTCTTGAGGTAGGCCTGGATTGCTATGTACTTCCCTCTTAGGACTGCCTTTGCTACATCCTAGAGGTTTGGAGAAACATGTTTTCATTTTCATTTGTTTTAAATCTCCTCTTTAATTTCCTGGTTGCTCCATTCATTCTCTAGTAGGATGTTCATAATCTCCACGTATTTTTAGTCTGTCCAAACTTTCTCTTACTGTCGACTTCGAGTTTCATAGTGTCATGGTCCGAAAATGTACAGGGTGTGATATCAACCTTCTTGTACCTGTGGTACCTGTTGAAGGCTGATTTGTGGCCCATGATATGATCTGTTCTGGAGAATGTCCTATGTGAACTTGAAAGGAATGTGTATTCTGCTTTAGGATGAAATGTTCTGACTCTATCTGTTGAGTCCCTGTGGTCCAGTGTGTCAAGGCTATTGTTCCCCTGTTGATTTTCTGCATCGGTCCATTGCCATAAGTGGGTGTTAAAATCCCCTGTCATTGTATTATTATCAGTGAGTTCCTGTATGTTTGTTGTTAATTGGTTTCTATATTGAGGTACTCCCATGTTGGCAGCATAAATATTTAGTTGTTTGATCTTGATAGAGAGTCTTTTTAATTATGAAATAATGCCCTTCTTCCTCTCTTCTTACAGTATTTGTTCTTTCTTTTTTGAAATTTAAATATTTTATTTATTTATTCATGAGAGATACACAGAGAAGCAGAGGCAGAAACATAGGCAGAGGGAGAGGCAGGATCCCCAAAGGGAGGCCTATGTGGGACTCAATCCTGGGATCCCAGGATCACACCCTGAGCCAAAGGCAGATGCTCAACCACTGAGCCACCAGGTGTCCCCCAGGGTTTGGTTTCAAATCTAGTTTGTCTGATATAAGTATGGGTCCTCCAGCTTTCTTTTGATGTCCATTAGTGTGATAGATGATTTTCCATCCCCTGACTTTCAACTTGCTGGTGTCTATAGGTCTAAGGTGAGCATCTGGTAGGCAGCATACAGATGGATCTTGTTTTTTTAATAACAATTTTATTTATGAGAGAGTGAGAGAGAGAGAGAGAGAGAGAGAGGCAGAAAATTAGGCAGAGAGAGAAGCAGGCTCCCCACCCGGAGCCCAATATGGGACTCGATCCCAGACTCCAGGATCACACCCTGAGTCAAAGGCAGAGGCTCAACCCTTGAGCCACCCAGGCATCCCAGATCATGTTTTTTTAAGCCACTCTGATACCCTATATCTTTTGATTGGAGCATTTAGTCTATCAGCATTCAGAGTGATTATTGAAAGATATGAAATAAGTGCCTTTGTGTTACCGGTAGAGTTGGTGTTTCTGGTGACGTTCTCTGGTCCTTTCTAGTCTTTGTTGCTTTCAGTCTCTTTTTTCCCTCCACTAGAAGAGTCCCTCTTAAAATTCCTTCCTGGACTGGTTTAGTGGTCATGAACTCCTTTATATTTTGCCTGTCTGGGAAACTCTTTATCTCTCCTTCTATCCTGAATGACACCCTTGCTGAAGAAAGAATTCATACAAATTGGACTCCAATAAAAAGAAATTTAAAAACAAAAAAAATTTTGCTATTATGGTTGAGGAAAATGGCATTTAGGAGGAAAACCAGAAGCTGAAAGTGAGGAGTACAGATTTCACCATTCATAGCCTTCACAGGGACCTGGTGTCCTTTGCAAGGAGGGGACCCCCCTTCATAGGATGCTTCGAATACAATAGAATAGAAAAGAATCGATTCGAATCGAATCGAAAAGAATAGAATAGAATCAAGGAGAATCAAATAGAATAGAAAAGAATCGAATCGAATCGAATAGAATAAAATCGAATCGAATCGAATAGAGTAAAATAGAATAGAAAAGAATACAGTAGAATCGAATAGAATATAATTTAATAGAAAAGAATTGAATAATAACGAATCAAATAGAATTGAATAGAATAGAAAAGAATTAAAACGAATAGAATAGAATAGAATCGAGTAGAATAAAATAGAAAAGAATCGAATCAAATCGAATCGAATAAATTGATTTGAATCGAATCGAAATGAATCGAATAGAAAAGAACGAGTCAAATTGAATCGAAGAGAAAGGAATAGAATAGAATCGAAGAGAATGGAAAAGAGTCGAATCGAATAGAACCGAAACTAACCCTAACCCTAATCCTAACACTAACACTAACCCTCACCATAACCCTAACCATCGTAACCCAAACCTTAACCTTAACCCGTATCGTAACCCTAACCCTAACCCTAACCCTACCCTGTACCTTAAGACTTACCCTAACCCTAACCCGTCCCTGACTCTGACCCTAACCCTAGCCCTAATCAAAACCTGTTCCCTAACCCTAAACCTAACCATAAACCATACCGTAACCCTAACCCTAAACCTAACCATAACCCTTACCATAACCGGTACCCTAATCCGAAAACCAACCCTAACACTGACCCTCACCAGTACCCGAACACTAAACATAACCCTAACCCTAAAACTAACCCTAACCCTAACCATACCCTAACCTGGACCATAAACCTAACCCTAACCCTAACCCTAAAACTAACCCTAAAACTAACACTAAACTAACCCTTACCCTAACCGTAATCATAACCATAACCCATACCCTAAACCTAACACTAACACCTACCATAACCCAAACCGTAACCTAACCCTAACCCTATCCCTAAACATAACCAGTACCATATACCTAAAGCTAAGTCTAACACTAACCCTAAGCCTAACCCTAACCTGTACCCTAACACTAAACTTAACCCTACACTAATCCTAACCCTACATCTAACCCTTACCATAATCCTAAACTAATCCTAACCGTAACCCTAACCGGTACCCTACCCGAACCTAACCCTAAACCTAACCCTAACCAGTACCCGAAACCTAACCCATATCCTAACCCTAACCCTAACCCTAACCCTAACCTAACCCTAACCCTAACCCTAACCTAACCCTAACCCTAACCCTAACCCTAACCCTAACCCTAACCCTAACCCTAACCCTAACCCTAACCCTAACCCTAACCCTAACCCTAACCCTAACCCTAACCCTAACCCTAACCCTAACCCTAACCCTAACCCTAACCCTAACCCTAACCCTAACCCTAACCCTAACCCTAACCCTAACCCTAACCCTAACCTAACCCTAACCCTAACCCTAACCCTAACCCTAACCCTAACCCTAAACCCTAACCCTAACCCTAACCCTAACCCTAACCCTAACCCTAACCCTAACCCTAACCCTAACCCTAACCCTAACCCTAACCCTAACCCTAACCCTAACCCTAACCCTAACCCTAACCCTAACCCTAACCCTAACCCTAACCCTAACCCTAACCCTAACCCTAACCTAACCCTAACCCTAACCCTAACCTAACCCTAACCTAACCCTAACCCTAACCCTAACCCTAACCCTAACCCTAACCCTAACCCTAACCCTAACCCTAACCCTAACCCTAACCCTAACCCTAACCCTAACCCTAACCCTAACCCTAACCTAACCCTAACCCTAACCCTAACCCTAACCCTAACCCTAACCCTAACCCTAACCCTAACCCTAACCCTAACCCTAACCCTAACCCTAACCCTAACCCTAACCCTAACCCTAACCCTAACCCTAACCCTAACCTAACCCTAACCCTAACCCTAACCCTAACCTAACCCTAACCCTAACCCTAACCCTAACCCTAACCCTAACCCTAACCCTAACCCTAACCCTAACCCTAACCCTAACCCTAACCTAACCCTAACCCTAACCAACCCTAACCCTAACCCTAACCCTAACCCTAACCCTAACCCTAACCCTAACCCTAACCCTAACCCTAACCCTAACCCTAACCCTAACCCTAACCCTAACCCTAACCCTAACCCTAACCCTAACCCTAACCTACCCTAACCCTAACCCTAACCCTAACCCTAACCCTAACCCTAACCCTAACCCTAACCCTAACCCTAACCCTAACCCTAACCCTAACCCTAACCCTAACCCTAACCCTAACCCTAACCCTAACCCTAACCCTAACCCTAACCCTAACCCTAACCTAACCCTAACCCTAACCCTAACCTAACCCTAACCCTAACCCTAACCCTAACCCTAACCCTAACCCTAACCCTAACCCTAACCCTAACCCTAACCCTAACCCTAACCCTAACCCTAACCCTAACCCTAACCCTAACCCTAACCCTAACCCTAACCCTAACCCTAACCCTAACCCTAACCCTAACCCTAACCCTAACCCTAACCCTAACCCTAACCTAACCCTAACCCTAACCCTAACCCTAACCCTAACCTAACCCTAACCCTAACCCTAACCCTAACCCTAACCCTAACCCTAACCCTAACCCTAACCCTAACCCTAACCCTAACCCTAACCCTAACCCTAACCCTAACCCTAACCCTAACCCTAACCCTAACCCTAACCTAACCTAACCCTAACCTAACCCTAACCCTAACCCTAACCCTAACCCTAACCCTAACCCTAACCCTAACCCTAACCCTAACCCTAACCCTAACCCTAACCCTAACCCTAACCCTAACCCTAACCCTAACCCTAACCCTAACCCTAACCCTAACCCTAACCCTAACCCTAACCCTAACCCTAACCCTAACCCTAAACCCTAACCCTAACCCTAACCCTAACCCTAACCCTAACCCTAACCCTAACCCTAACCCTAACCCTAACCCTAACCCTAACCCTAACCCTAACCTAACCCTAACCCTAACCCTAACCCTAACCCTAACCCTAACCCTAACCCTAACCCTAACCCTAACCCTAACCCTAACCCTAACCCTAACCCTAACCCTAACCCTAACCCTAACCCTAACCCTAACCCTAACCCTAACCCTAACCCTAACCCTAACCCTAACCCTAACCCTAACCCTAACCCTAACCCTAACCCTAACCCTAACCCTAACCCTAACCCTAACCCTAACCCTAACCCTAACCCTAACCCTAACCCTAACCCTAACCCTAACCCTAACCCTAACCCTAACCCAACCCTACCCTAACCCTAACCCTAACCCTAACCCTAACCCTAACCCTAACCCTAACCCTAACCCTAACCCTAACCCTAACCCTAACCCTAACCCTAACCCTAACCCTAACCCTAACCCTAACCCTAACCCTAACCCTAACCCTAACCCTAACCCTAACCCTAACCCTAACCCTAACCCTAACCCTAACCCTAACCCTAACCCTAACCCTAACCCTAACCCTAACCCTAACCCTAACCCTAACCCTAACCCTAACCCTAACCCTAACCCTAACCCTAACCCTAACCCTAACCCTAACCCTAACCCTAACCCTAACCCTAACCCTAACCCTAACCCTAACCCTAACCCTAACCCTAACCCTAACCCTAACCCTAACCCTAACCCTAACCCTAACCCTAACCCTAACCCTAACCCTAACCCTAACCCTAACCCTAACCCTAACCCTAACCCTAACCCTAACCCTAACCCTAACCCTAACCCTAACCCTAACCCTAACCCTAACCCTAACCCTAACCCTAACCCTAACCCTAACCCTAACCCTAACCCTAACCCTAACCCTAACCCTAACCCTAACCCTAACCCTAACCCTAACCCTAACCCTAACCCTAACCCTAACCCTAACCCTAACCCTAACCCTAACCCTAACCCTAACCCTAACCCTAACCCTAACCCTAACCCTAACCCTAACCCTAACCCTAACCCTAACCCTAACCCTAACCCTAACCCTAACCCTAACCCTAACCCTAACCCTAACCCTAACCCTAACCCTAACCCTAACCCTAACCCTAACCCTAACCCTAACCCTAACCCTAACCCTAACCCTAACCCTAACCCTAACCCTAACCCTAACCCTAACCCTAACCCTAACCCTAACCCTAACCCTAACCCTAACCCTAACCCTAACCCTAACCCTAACCCTAACCCTAACCCTAACCCTAACCCTAACCCTAACCCTAACCCTAACCCTAACCCTAACCCTAACCCTAACCCTAACCCTAACCCTAACCCTAACCCTAACCCTAACCCTAACCCTAACCCTAACCCTAACCCTAACCCTAACCCTAACCCTAACCCTAACCCTAACCCTAACCCTAACCCTAACCCTAACCCTAACCCTAACCCTAACCCTAACCCTAACCCTAACCCTAACCCTAACCCTAACCCTAACCCTAACCCTAACCCTAACCCTAACCCTAACCCTAACCCTAACCCTAACCCTAACCCTAACCCTAACCCTAACCCTAACCCTAACCCTAACCCTAACCCTAACCCTAACCCTAACCCTAACCCTAACCCTAACCCTAACCCTAACCCTAACCCTAACCCTAACCCTAACCCTAACCCTAACCCTAACCCTAACCCTAACCCTAACCCTAACCCTAACCCTAACCCTAACCCTAACCCTAACCCTAACCCTAACCCTAACCCTAACCCTAACCCTAACCCTAACCCTAACCCTAACCCTAACCCTAACCCTAACCCTAACCCTAACCCTAACCCTAACCCTAACCCTAACCCTAACCCTAACCCTAACCCTAACCCTAACCCTAACCCTAACCCTAACCCTAACCCTAACCCTAACCCTAACCCTAACCCTAACCCTAACCCTAACCCTAACCCTAACCCTAACCCTAACCCTAACCCTAACCCTAACCCTAACCCTAACCCTAACCCTAACCCTAACCCTAACCCTAACCCTAACCCTAACCCTAACCCTAACCCTAACCCTAACCCTAACCCTAACCCTAACCCTAACCCTAACCCTAACCCTAACCCTAACCCTAACCCTAACCCTAACCCTAACCCTAACCCTAACCCTAACCCTAACCCTAACCCTAACCCTAACCCTAACCCTAACCCTAACCCTAACCCTAACCCTAACCCTAACCCTAACCCTAACCCTAACCCTAACCCTAACCCTAACCCTAACCCTAACCCTAACCCTAACCCTAACCCTAACCCTAACCCTAACCCTAACCCTAACCCTAACCCTAACCCTAACCCTAACCCTAACCCTAACCCTAACCCTAACCCTAACCCTAACCCTAACCCTAACCCTAACCCTAACCCTAACCCTAACCCTAACCCTAACCCTAACCCTAACCCTAACCCTAACCCTAACCCTAACCCTAACCCTAACCCTAACCCTAACCCTAACCCTAACCCTAACCCTAACCCTAACCCTAACCCTAACCCTAACCCTAACCCTAACCCTAACCCTAACCCTAACCCTAACCCTAACCCTAACCCTAACCCTAACCCTAACCCTAACCCTAACCCTAACCCTAACCCTAACCCTAACCCTAACCCTAACCCTAACCCTAACCCTAACCCTAACCCTAACCCTAACCCTAACCCTAACCCTAACCCTAACCCTAACCCTAACCCTAACCCTAACCCTAACCCTAACCCTAACCCTAACCCTAACCCTAACCCTAACCCTAACCCTAACCCTAACCCTAACCCTAACCCTAACCCTAACCCTAACCCTAACCCTAACCCTAACCCTAACCCTAACCCTAACCCTAACCCTAACCCTAACCCTAACCCTAACCCTAACCCTAACCCTAACCCTAACCCTAACCCTAACCCTAACCCTAACCCTAACCCTAACCCTAACCCTAACCCTAACCCTAACCCTAACCCTAACCCTAACCCTAACCCTAACCCTAACCCTAACCCTAACCCTAACCCTAACCCTAACCCTAACCCTAACCCTAACCCTAACCCTAACCCTAACCCTAACCCTAACCCTAACCCTAACCCTAACCCTAACCCTAACCCTAACCCTAACCCTAACCCTAACCCTAACCCTAACCCTAACCCTAACCCTAACCCTAACCCTAACCCTAACCCTAACCCTAACCCTAACCCTAACCCTAACCCTAACCCTAACCCTAACCCTAACCCTAACCCTAACCCTAACCCTAACCCTAACCCTAACCCTAACCCTAACCCTAACCCTAACCCTAACCCTAACCCTAACCCTAACCCTAACCCTAACCCTAACCCTAACCCTAACCCTAACCCTAACCCTAACCCTAACCCTAACCCTAACCCTAACCCTAACCCTAACCCTAACCCTAACCCTAACCCTAACCCTAACCCTAACCCTAACCCTAACCCTAACCCTAACCCTAACCCTAACCCTAACCCTAACCCTAACCCTAACCCTAACCCTAACCCTAACCCTAACCCTAACCCTAACCCTAACCCTAACCCTAACCCTAACCCTAACCCTAACCCTAACCCTAACCCTAACCCTAACCCTAACCCTAACCCTAACCCTAACCCTAACCCTAACCCTAACCCTAACCCTAACCCTAACCCTAACCCTAACCCTAACCCTAACCCTAACCCTAACCCTAACCCTAACCCTAACCCTAACCCTAACCCTAACCCTAACCCTAACCCTAACCCTAACCCTAACCCTAACCCTAACCCTAACCCTAACCCTAACCCTAACCCTAACCCTAACCCTAACCCTAACCCTAACCCTAACCCTAACCCTAACCCTAACCCTAACCCTAACCCTAACCCTAACCCTAACCCTAACCCTAACCCTAACCCTAACCCTAACCCTAACCCTAACCCTAACCCTAACCCTAACCCTAACCCTAACCCTAACCCTAACCCTAACCCTAACCCTAACCCTAACCCTAACCCTAACCCTAACCCTAACCCTAACCCTAACCCTAACCCTAACCCTAACCCTAACCCTAACCCTAACCCTAACCCTAACCCTAACCCTAACCCTAACCCTAACCCTAACCCTAACCCTAACCCTAACCCTAACCCTAACCCTAACCCTAACCCTAACCCTAACCCTAACCCTAACCCTAACCCTAACCCTAACCCTAACCCTAACCCTAACCCTAACCCTAACCCTAACCCTAACCCTAACCCTAACCCTAACCCTAACCCTAACCCTAACCCTAACCCTAACCCTAACCCTAACCCTAACCCTAACCCTAACCCTAACCCTAACCCTAACCCTAACCCTAACCCTAACCCTAACCCTAACCCTAACCCTAACCCTAACCCTAACCCTAACCCTAACCCTAACCCTAACCCTAACCCTAACCCTAACCCTAACCCTAACCCTAACCCTAACCCTAACCCTAACCCTAACCCTAACCCTAACCCTAACCCTAACCCTAACCCTAACCCTAACCCTAACCCTAACCCTAACCCTAACCCTAACCCTAACCCTAACCCTAACCCTAACCCTAACCCTAACCCTAACCCTAACCCTAACCCTAACCCTAACCCTAACCCTAACCCTAACCCTAACCCTAACCCTAACCCTAACCCTAACCCTAACCCTAACCCTAACCCTAACCCTAACCCTAACCCCTAACCCTAACCCTAACCCTAACCCTAACCCTAACCCTAACCCTAACCCTAACCCTAACCCTAACCCTAACCCTAACCCTAACCCTAACCCTAACCCTAACCCTAACCCTAACCCTAACCCTAACCCTAACCCTAACCCTAACCCTAACCCTAACCCTAACCCTAACCCTAACCCTAACCCTAACCCTAACCCTAACCCTAACCCTAACCCTAACCCTAACCCTAACCCTAACCCTAACCCTAACCCTAACCCTAACCCTAACCCTAACCCTAACCCTAACCCTAACCCTAACCCTAACCCTAACCCTAACCCTAACCCTAACCCTAACCCTAACCCCTAACCCTAACCCTAACCCTAACCCTAACCCTAACCCTAACCCTAACCCTAACCCCTAACCCCTAACCCTAACCCTAACCCTAACCCTAACCCTAACCCTAACCCTAACCCTAACCCTAACCCTAACCCTAACCCTAACCCTAACCCTAACCCTAACCAGGTGGTAGTCCCATGGACTCCTAACTCTCTCCATCAGCCTTAGCCTACCCTACCTCTCTCACACCTATGCACCCTCTGAAGTACCCGTAATTTTACTCCAACGCTGACGTTTCTCCTATTTTCCGCATACTACTAAAACTGCAGTTTCCCCACCCTCACCCCTACCGCTAATCCTTCCCCTTCTCCTACAACTAGCCCTACAGCTATTCCTACTAGTACTTCTTCTGGTGCATCTACACCTACACTTGAAAATTCCCACCACATACCCCATGAATTCTGCTACATCTCCCCCTACAACTGTATCTACTATTGCCCCTTCTGTTACTAACAGTCCTTCGTAACGTATCGTCCTAATACTGCCCCTAATACTACACCTAGGCATACCCTAGCCCTATCCATATACCTACCAATATCCCTACCTCTACCCCTGTTCCAACTCGTACTCCCTTCCCTACCCCTTTCCCTCATCCTACCTGAAACTCTAACCTGACCCCTCATCCTACCTCTATCTCTTCCTCTCTACATACCTGTACTCCTAACCCTAACCCTACCACTAACTCTATGTCTACCAGTACCCCTATCCCTACTCTTACTGCTACCCTAGCCCTACGGCTACTTCTACTCTTACTGCTATATATCCCTCTACACCTACCATGACCCCTACACTCATCAGTACCCCTGCTCTTACCCTAAAACCTACCCTACCCCTGCTCCAATCTGTAAACTGACTCCTACCCCTACCCCTACCCCTAACCCTATAGCACTCCCAAACCATACTACTAATCCTACCCCCTAACCCTATGCTTACCCTACCCCAATACCTAACACTACCCTTACATGTAAATGTAACCCTAAATTTATCCTTTGTCTAACCCTACTTCTAGCCCTAAGCCTATCACTTCCTCTTTCATTAATCCAAACCCTACACCTACTGCTATCTCTACATCTACTCGTAAACCTACTCTTGCTCCTGCACTACCCCAACACCTAACTACCCCACCTCTAACCCTACCCAAACCACTACCACTACCAGTACCCCAGTGCCAACCCCTACATCAAACTTACTCCTTCCCCTATTTGTAAACCATCCATAACCCTACACCTAAACTTACCTCTACAATTAAACCTATCCTGACCAATACCCCTATCTGTAACCCTAAACTTAACACTATCCAGAATCATAATTCTAAACTTACTCCTTTTAAAAAAAGTTTTTTTAAGATTTTACTTATTTATTCATAGAGATGCAGAGAGAGAGAGAGAGAGAGAGAGAGAGAGAGAGGCAGAGACACAGGCAGAGGGAGAAGCAGGCTCCATGCAGGGAGCCTGACGTGGGACTCGACCCCAGGTTTCCAGGATCGCACCCTGGGCCAACGGCAGGCGCTAAACTGCTGCGCCACCGGGGCTGCCCCTAAACTTACTCCGTTTTTTTAATTTTAATTTTTATTTATTTATGATAGTCACAGAGAGAGAGAGAGTGAGAGAGGCAGAGACACAGGCAGAGGGAGAAGCAGGCTCCATGCACCGGAAGCCCGATATGGGATTCGATCCCAGGTCTCCAGGATCGCGCCCTGGGCCAAAGGCAGGCGCTAAACCGCTGCGCCACTGGGGCTGCCCCTGAACTTACTCCTGTAAACACTCGTGTACTAGCGCTTCTGTAGAGCGCATTTCCATTTTGCAACCACACCTACTGGTGACATAGTGTCTAATTCCCTTATGTGAGGCCATTTGAAAGCTGCATTCAAGGAATGCTTGTTTCTCAGAGTAAGTACATCGTATATCAATGTGCCTTCATACTTAGAGATGAAATATGTTCTAACTTCCTTATGGGAGAGGCTAGTAAAGATGCTTTCAAGGTACGCTTTATCTTAAATAAGTACAGCGGATTTACGTTTAATTTCCACACCTACTTTAATCATGGTTTCCGACTCCCTTACCTGAGAGTCTGGTTTCAGGCCCCACTCTCTGAGTTAACTACACCGCATTTCCATTGTTCCTCCACACCTACAGTTGAGATACATTCTAAATTCCATACGGGAGATGCCAGTTGAAGCTGCATATTCACAAAATGCTTGTTGCTCAGACTTAAGTACATCACCTGTTCTGTACAGGGCGTTTCGATGGCATCTCCACATCTACTGTGAGATAGGTTCTACCTCCATTAAGTGAGAGGCAGTTTGAAAACTGCATCCCAGGGCTGTTTGTTTCCGAGAGTCCGGTACCATGTGCTTCCACTGTGCCTCTATACTTACTGTCGAGCTAGGTTCTATCTTGTTTACATGAGAGGCTGCTTCAAGATTCACTGAAGGAAAATGCTTAATATCTCCAGTGGATTCTATTGCACTTGTAACAAAATTTACAGGAGGTCTCATGCATATGCACATGCAAAGCCTCGTATTACCCACCCACGGCCTGTTGCCTCTGTGTGAGCTCATACGATTCTCCTCCTCCCTCTCTTGGTTCTAGACACCTTGGTTTTTTTCATGTTCTTAAGCAGCCTTAGGACTTTGTACCCACTGTTCCCTCCTCTTTTTATCCTCGTTTCTCTAGTCTTCACATGGATGTCCCTTCGTGCCATTTAGGTCTCAGAGGAAATCTCACTTCTCAGGGAAAGATTCTCTGGTCATTTCAACCATGATAGGCACCCAATCACTCTCATGTGAAGTGTTTTTCTTGCTTATTTATTTGTTGGCTTATTTACATTTTGTCTATATTTCTCCACTAGAATATGAGCTTAATGAGGGATAGGGTAATGTCTGTTTTATCTTCAAATCCATCCAGTGACCAAACAAGACCCAATACATGAGAAATGCTCAATCAATATTTGTTGAATAGAGAAATGATGAAATGGGTGGAAATAGCACATGTGACCCTGCCAAGGGTGGGCTGCAGAGTGTTCTACTGTTATCTTTCTGTTTAAACTTAGGCAAGTCACATTTCTCCTCTTTGACATCAGTTTTTCCTTCTAGATGAATAATATTCTATGATGTATTTGTGGTAATCTGAAAGTGCTTCTCATTTAGGAATTCCTAAAGAAGTTTTTGAGCACTCTAAGTGGAAAACCCTCTTTTTAAAAAAGATTTTATTCATTTATTCATGAGAGACACAGAAAGAAGGCCAGAGACACAGGCAGAGGGAGAAGCAGGCTCCATGCAGGGAGCTCGATGTGGGACTCGATCCCAGGACTATGAGGTCACGTCCTGATCCAAAGGCAGGCGCTCAACCGTTGAGCCATCCAGGCATCCCAAGTGGAAAACCCTTTTGCTGCCTAAAAGTTTTCAACATGCTTGAAGCTGTTGAGAAACACTAAGACTTATTAATGACCCCTATCCCATTTGTTTTCAGGTAAAGAATCACAACTTGAGTTTGCCAGAGTTTTTGCAGTCTCCTATAAAGCCGATCGCAGGTCTTGTGACAGACTGATCTTACCCTCTCAAGATTGTGGTTCTCCGAGTGGGTGAGTTGGAGGCCGGCTGCCTTTCCTTTAAGCCTTCGGTTAATGGTAGATGGTTTAAAATTCTGGATCTGCTATTTTAGAAAGAATTTAATAAGCACAGCATATCCATTCTACCTTATTGTACTTTAGGCTTTATCTAAATGAGGCAACAATTACAGACCCAGACTCTTTAGGATGCTAAAGTGCTATTCATAACTAGTCAGGGAAGGTCATCAAATAAATGCTTTGATGTTGCTAAGAAGAGAGATTAGTGAAAACCTTAACTCTATGTTTGCCCACATCCCAGGATCTGGGAGTGTTTTTATTTTCTTTCAATTCCTTTGTTGCTGTGGGATTCTGATGGGCAATGAAGCTTTAATTTCTTGAATAGCCTTTTCATCAACCCTGTTGACTGTCTGCTAAGATTTCCTCCTCCTCCCTCCCCTACACTCAGGTCAGCCTGTACTAAAGGAGAAGGTTATCTGGGCTGTTAAACCTTTGACTCGATGTCTTTTGAAGAGCGCATTTTGCATTTTGTTATGTCAGGATTGTAATTAGATCCATTAATTAAGGGAAGAATGAACTTTTCCCAAACTCTGTACCTCTTTGAATTTTTGATAAGTTTGCTTAGGTTGCTGCTGACCTTTGCTAAGGAGAATGCCACTACTCATTAATTGGCAAATTTTAATGAGGAGAGTTGATGAATGTGCTGACCTTGACAATAAATAAAACTAGCTACCACCCCAGGCCTTACCACCTTTGGCTGCTTCAAAGTGTGTCACTTCTTGGCTCATGACCATTAAACTTGGGGCAGGTAGGCTGACGTTCTAACCCATGAGTGAACTCGGCCCTCCTGACCCAGGCACTGTCCTGAATGACCACCATACACTGTCCCACTTAATTCTTATAATAATATCATTATATCTATTTTAGATAGGGGAAAACTGAGGCATAAAAAGAGTAGTAACTTGGATAGGGTCATGTAACTAGTTAATAATAATGATAATAATAACTAATATTTAATTGAGGTCTGATTATGTGCTAGGCACTCTCTCTCTCCCAAGTGTTTTACATATGTTGTACCTTGTGTCTCCAAATAGTCTTATTAGGCACCATTTTTGCCTCCATTTTACAATGGGGTATTAGAGACAAAGAGAAGTAGAGTAATTTGTCTAAAATTCCACAGTTTACTAATAGCAGAATAAGAATTTAAACCTAGGAAGCAGAATGCTAGAAATAGGATTTTCTTTTTTTTTTTTTTAATTTTTATTTATTTATGATAGTCACAGAGAGATAGAGAGAGAGGCAGAGACACAGGCAGAGGGAGAAGCAGGCTCCATGCACCGGGAGCCCGACGTGGGATTCGATCCCGGGTCTCCAGGATCGCGCCCTGGGCCAAAGGCAGGCGCCAAACCGATGCGCCACCCAGGGATCCCCTAGAAATAGGATTTTCAAACATACTAAGCATATGGCTGATCACAACTCCAATAAGGGTCTGCTCCATTTTATTTATTTATTTTTTAAAAATATTTTATTTATTTAAAATAAGTAAATTTTAAGAGAGAGAGGCAGAGACACAGGCAGAGGGAGAAGTAGGCTCCCTGTGGGGATCCTGATGTGGGACGTGATCCTGGGACCCTGGGATGATGCCCTGAGCCAAAGGCAGAGACTCAACCACTAAGCCACCCAGGCAACCCAAGATCTGCTCCATTTTAAAGTCTTTCCTCCATTCTTCCTTTTTTTTTAAAAAAAATTTGTTTCATTGATTTAGATATATTAAAGACACATGTGTGTTTCTGTGATGGAACCTGAATTGTTTTAACACCTTAGGAATAATTAATTCTTCTAGAGTTATAACAACATCTAGAATATTCTTAGGTGATTCCGGGAATTGTGAGTACATAGAGTAAAATTCAGACGCATGCACATACACATACACACATGCACAAAGATTTCTTTCCTTTTCTCCTTTTCAAATATAGGAGAGTCTGCTGCCCCTCAAAAAAAAAAAAAAACTAGTGAGTGGTGACACTTCAGAATATAATTAGCAGTACAATTTAACAGAGAATTGAATGATGAAAAATTTACTTAGAGATCAAAGTCTTGATGTAAATTCTGGCTATATATCTGTACTCACTGTGACTCCTTGGATTATAGCAAGTGAGAGATGTCTTCCGTTTGGGAGTGTTGGTGGAAAAATAGAACAAGCCTGGGGGCAGCCATAAGTAACTCTCCAGTGCATCTTTTAAAGGCCTTCCAAAATACTAGAACTTTTAGCAATTGTGGAATATAATGCTGACATCGTTTTGCCTCTTGCTTAAACACTTACACTCCTTCTAATAATCTACAACTGCAGTAACCCTAAAAAAATAATTACTAAATATGCAACAGTTTAAAATACACACCAACATTCACAGATGTGACAAGCATTCCCCATTTTTCTTTTTTTTTGCTAAAGATATCTTCTCTAGCAAAATGTCACTATTTTAGTATTTCTGTCTCTGAACATTGCCTTAATTGACTTCTTAGAAATTTCTTCAAACTGCTGGTGAAGATAATTTGGCATCACTGGATAGCTGGTTCATTTGGAGAAATGCTGTTCACATTTCAACCTCATCATGTTCTGTTATGTCTGCTTTATAGAGAGAAACTAAGAGAGACTGTTGGTGTCTTGCTCAGAGGACAAGTATTTTGTTAAAGTCTACCAATTATGAATCCCAAACCTGTTATTTGAATTTTTGCCCTGTGATGTGCTAGTGTGGTGAAAGCCCATTTTACCCTCAGAATCGTGAACATGGGCTGTAATATCTGGAAGAGGATTCATTTCATACACCCAAAGAAGGAAAGGTCACATTTTAAGTTAATACCAGAGACAGATCTGGAACTCAGGTGTCTGAAACTCAGAAAATAGGATTTCTGATTAAAAATATCTTCCGAACTCATGGAAAAGGTTATTATAAACTGGGATTGCAGGAAGCAGTAAAATCAAAACTCTCTTCTACCAGGCTTGGCCTTGCTCTTTTTTTGGGAGTGAAAGAGCTGGTTCTAAAAGTAAAAAAAAAAAGAATGCTGAGATTGTCAAGGAGAGATCTAAGGAGGTTTGTACGTGAGGGCAGTATCTGTGTGGAACCTTGGAAAGTGGATTCTATTTCTATGTCTAGATCTGTGCCTCCAACCCCTTCAAAGACCTTTCCCCCATCTTGCTTAAATGTGAATGAAGGAGGTAACACAGCCTTAGGAATCCAGGTATTAAGACCTTCATAATTTTCTGTTTTCTTCTGAGCTCCTGTTGCAGAGAGAAGAAAGAAGGGCATTTCATCTTCTGCAAGTGCTGAAAAGAGTAAAGCCATAAATGTGTTAGAAATAAAACAAAATAAAAACAAAATCAAGAAAATCTGTGAATATCTAATTTTAATTCCAGATGCTGCATAAATCAGCAAATTGAATAAATCTACACTTCCAAATATTAGGCTTTACAGGGTTTGCAAGGACTGTTTTCCCAGGGAATTCTCAAGTTTAAATGACATAGGGTTATAAAGACACACTGTTACAGTTGGAACACAGCATCCCCATCTTCCAGGACAAGGACTAAAATGTTTTATGAGTGCTGAATCAAGATGTAAGAGCCAACTTTTCAAGAACTGAAATGGTGCCTATTAAAGTTTATTAAAAACAGAAAAAGAAAAAAAAAAACCAGAAATAAAAACCCTTCTCCTCTTCATGTTTTCTGCTTTAAATTCCTCTCCAGAACTATCATATAAACCCATGAATCCATTTTTGACCTAATCAGTATTTCAACTGAATTAATATGGGCGACACATATGACATTGTCTTTTGAAAATACATGTTGTTTCTTGGAACTGAGCCTGGCATTTGGCAGGGGCCATATCTTAGTTCAGATTCTCCCAACAGAGGCTCAGGCAAGCATTTGGGTGACTAGTTTATTTGAGATGTGACATTAGGAAACAGGAATGAAGGAATGTGGAAAAAGACATAGTGGACAAGGAAAATCCAATGTAAGTCTAATTTATTGGTTTTAAAAAAATAGTTCCTACTTTTGTTGTCCTATATTAGATATTTTATCCTAAACCAAGGCCAGAATGATTTTTTTCTATTTTCTTTTAGGAGCTTTATAGGTTAATATTTAGGCCAGGGGTATAATTAAAGTTAAATTTTCTATAGTCTTAAAATAAACTTAGAAAAAAAGGAACAAACTCTTGATACATACAACAACATGGTTGAATCTCAGAATCATCTATGTTGAATTATGTAACTCAGACAAAAACAAGTACATACTATATGATCTGATTTCTAGAGTATTCTAGAAAATGCGAACAAATCTATAGTAACAGTATAAAATGGTAAAATAGCAGTTTTCAGTTTCTGTTTCAGAGTAGTTCAAGTCAGAATTTTCTTGGTCTTCTAGCGTGTAGGTTCATTTCATACCAGCTACCTTTAACATATTGCATATTGCTCAGTTTGACCCCAACAAGGTCGGAGTTTCTCAGTGGAGAAATCGATCTCTCCTAACCATCCAAAAATATCCAAAAGTTCAGTGGGGACATTGCCAAGGCAACAGGTAATTCCATGGGTCTAAAGATTACAGGCAACCTGACCATTCAGAATAGTCAGTCCCAGACTGAGTTGGCAACTTCTGTCTTTGCCCTGAATATCAAAGCTTTCAAGGAACCATCCAGAGACAGAAAAGAATCAGATAAACGTCAGCACAGTGGAAATAACTCCGTTGACGAGATGGTCATCATCCCTCGAAAGATGCGGCGATGATCTTTAGCCTGGAGCCATTAGAGAACTTATGGGGGGGACTGCCCAGTCTGTGGGCTGCAACCTTGATGGCTGCCATCATCATGATGTCATAGATAGCATCAGCAGTGGTGCAGGGGAATGCCCAGCTATTAAGAACCACAAAGGAAGGGTGCCTGGGTGGCTCAGTTGGTTGGGCCTCCAACTCTTGGTTTTGGCTCAGGTCATGATCTTGGGGCTGTGGGATTGAGCCCCCAGTGGGGCTCCAAGGTCAGTGCAGAGTCTGCTTGAGATTCTCTCTCTCCCTCTGCCCTGCACCCCCACTTCAAACAAAACAAAACAAAACAAAACAAAACAAAACAAAACAAAACAAAAACAAACCACAAAGGAAAATATTCCTTTGTCTTTTTAGAGGAAATTTCTTTCTTTTCTTTCTTTTCTTTTCTTTTCTTTTCTTTTCTTTTCTTTTCTTTTCTTTTCTTTTCTTTTTTCTTTCTTTTCTTTTCTTTTCTTTTTTTTAAGATTTATTTATTTGGGAGAGGGGGAAAAAAAGAGGGATGAGGAGAAGTAGAGAGAAACTTTAGCAGACTCCTTGCTGAGCTTTAAGCCTGACTTGGGTCTTGATCTCAAGACTCTGAGATCATGATCTGAGCTGAAAACAAGAGTTGAACACTTAATTTACTGTGCCACCCAGGGACCCAGGAAAATATTTCAATGAAAGATCATTTGAACACTAATAAAAAACAATCTTCCCCCAAACCAATCTCCTGGCCGCCCAAACAAAAGCAAGCAAGCAAACAAAAAAGATTAGTGGCTGGCTAGAAACAGAGTTGGAGATTGGACTACAAGCATGCCTACGAAACTTTCAGGCTTTATGGAAATGTTTATTATGCTTATTGTGATGATGGGTGCATGAATGTATGCATATGCCAACACTGGTCAAGTTGTACCCCTTAAATATTAATGTGCAGTTTATTGTATCAGTTATACCTCATGGTGCTATAAAAATTAGTTTATTAATTGAATTGAAATAGCTCTTTCTCTGCGAGGAGCTTTACAATTTAGCTACCCCAAACAACTTCTAAATCAGAACCAAGTATTAATTTTTCTAAATTACATTTAAATTAGAACCTTTAAAAAAAAAAGACCATTAAATTCTATCAGTCTGCTTTTTCTAGTGTGGTCAATTGTCTTGAGATAGGGAAGGAGCACAATGAAAATATTTTATGATCTTGTTGCAATGAATTGTTCTTTTTGCAATTGGTGTTTTATCTTTTATATCTGCAATTAGCTGAAGCTAGCAACTTCAAGAATAAATCCTGCATTCACATATATTCGCACTTAACCCTATATCACCTGCAGGTGGCAGCTAAAATCCAGATCTTTCCCTTAGAGCAGAAACTATTGGAATTGTCAGAAACGTAGGCACCCTGAAGTCAGGTGCAGTTTACACCTGTTCAAAAAGAGCGCAAATCTCTAAAAACTGAGATTTGACCATCCTAAAGGGAACAAGTCTCCTTCTCCAAATGAGCTGAATATTTAGCTAACAGAAGTGCCAGGTCACAGTCAGCTGGATGCTTAAGCATGCCTCTTGATCTCTTAGGCCTCAATTTTCTAACCTAAAATATTGGTATATTAAGTTAGATAATTTTTTGTAGTGTTTCTCATAACACATTTCTTCTAGGATGGTTGTTAGAAGCCATTTTGTGGCTCATCCTTGACCTACCAAGTGTAGCTATATTTTTGTTCCAAATGTTAAATATTTAATTAACTCTAAGGTGAAACTCAATGTGATTCATTAACCAACTTGGTGTTGAGTCAAATGTAATGGACATGAAAAATGCCTTTTCATTAGTGTCCATTGGCTTCATTGGTTCAAGAATTTTGGCTGATGGAACGAATAGCAAAACTATTCTATCTTTGAACAAACTGAATGTGTGTGAGGTAAAAAAAATGTCAGTAGGGGGATCCCTGGGTGGTGCAGCGGCTTAGTGCCTGCCTTTGGCCCAGGGCATGATCCTGGAGACCCGGGATCGAATCCCATGTCAGGCTCCCGGTGTATGGAGCCTGCTTCTCCCTCTGTCTATGTCTCTGCCTCTCTCTCTCTCTCTCTCTCTCTCTCTGTGTGTGACTATCATAAATAAATAAAAAAATTTAATAAAAGGTTTAAAAAAATGTCAGCAGGCTTTCCGATTGCCTTTTACTAATTGTGATGGATTGATTTTCTATGCTAGATTAATGTCTACAAGGCTCTTCTTTGACTAATCCAAAACATGAATGGATTTAATTAAAAATTTTATTTGAAATTATGTGTAAATGTAAAGGTTGGAGAAAGACACACATATATGTGACTGTGTGCATGCACAAACACAAGCATACGTGGAATGTGGAGAAAAAGACACACATGCTGAAATTTTTATAAAGGGGGAATACCAGAGACCACCATCAAAGAATCTTATAATGGTCGTATTTGATTTTTGTCCCTTGTCTATAGGTCATGAACAATTTAATCTCTCAAAAAATAACAATACAAATTTAATAGCTACTGTATGTTTTATGTATTTATTTAAAAGATTTTACTTTAGAGAACATGAGAGAGAGAGAGAGAGAAAGAGATTACAAGCAGGGGTGAGGGGTAGAGGGAGAAGCTGACTCCTAGCTGAGCGCTGAGCAGGGTTGACCTGAGCCAAAGGCAGACACTTAACCGACTGAACCACCCAGGCACCCATAAATGTATATTTTAAGTAATAAGGATGTGTCTTTCATAGTTTTCTTTTAGTCAGAATTAGAAAAAAATTCAAAAGTTTAGGTATGAATTAAACATATGTTCAAACTGAAGCTAAAATTAGCAAAAGGAAGGAAAGAGGAAAGGAATCAAGTATTGTCAAAGTATGTTCTGTGCACCAGGCACATCATTGGTGATTTATATCTATAATAACCAATTTCTAGCAGTTTGGAGGACATTGTTGCCTTTCTATTGACATTCTAAAATTCAGCGACCGAGGGTTTAGTTAAGTGGGAGGAACTTAAGCATTCCATGGAATTTGGCTGTCTTCTGATGGTGACTGTTGCACTAGTTTGCAGTACACTTTCTTTTTTAATGCCTTGCTTCCCAGAAGGAAGGGCTCTCTTCTTTAATTTTCTAGAGCAGAGGGCAAACTCCAATTCATGATTCACAACTGGCTTGGTGCCTGTTTTTGTGTGGACAGTGAGCTAAGAATGGATTTTACAGTTTTATATAGTTGAAAAAAAGAATAATATTTCATTACATGTGAAAATTACATTCAATTAGAGTTTTGGCATACATAAATAAAGTTTTATTGGAACATAGCCACCCTTATTTGTTTATGTATTTATGGATGCTCATGTGCTACAATATCAGAGTTAAGTGGTTGTGACAAGACAGCATGGCCCATAAAGCTTAAAATGTTTATTCTTTGGCCCTTTACAGAAAATGTTTATGAACCTTTGTCTTAGATCATAGCAGAGATTTTACTGAAGTTTGATAATAAGGAAAGAGAAGTACAGCATGCAGTAATTTACAGCAATGATACAGCCTCAGATCATCATATTGGTTTGCTTTTTTTCCTGGAACTGTGTCCATGTGGACAAACTCCAGATGAAGTCACCTGGGGCTTTAAGACCGAGTGAAGTTTGCCCTCTCTCATGGAACGTTCTTGCATCTTTTTTATTGCCCCCAGTGGATCTCTTTCTAGGATGCCTGACACATAAAATATTGTTTCACTTTAAGAAAACTCGACTCTCACCTGTGGGGGTGTGGTCTGGACCTGGGGTTCCCCCAAGACAACTATATAATAAACTCCTATCAGTAAAGTCTCCAAAGTGTGGCTTATTCAGCTTTGTGATCTACATTATATTGAGTGCAATTTGATACCACATTTTTTTCAGTCTTTCTAAATAAGACATCAACAATCTTCAGATATAGTTCTATTCAGGGTTTAATTTAATCAGTATGTTCATCTGAAAAAAGGGTATGGCATCGTATATTCACCCCCACTGAGTTTCTCATAGAAGCACTCTCATGTTAAGTAACTTGTCCAATGTCATGTGGGGCACAGATGACAGCTGGAATATGAACGTAATTTTTTCAACTTCAAATTTTCTCTTTTTTATTTTAGATTTTATTTATTTGTTCATGAGAGACACACAGAGAAAGAGGAAGAGTAAGGCTCTCTGTGGTGAGCTCCATGAGGGACTCAATCCCAGGACCCTGGGATTACAATCTGAGCCAAAGGCAGACACTCAACCCCTGAACCACCCAGGTGTCCCAATTTTCTCTTTTCTTAATTCTATCTTAAAAGACTCTTCTTAAAAAAAAGTTGAGTAAACTTGGGAGTCTCCTTATGAATAAATGTATGATTTCTACTGGATTTCAGGAAAATTTGCTGTGTTCTAAGATTTCCATATCATGGCACAGGACTGGGGACATGGAGGATGCTTACAAGATCACACTCTGGAATCAGCGAGACCTGGGTTTGAATCACCATTTTACCACTTATTGAATGAAGGACGTCTCTTATGAATGTCTCCTGGAATTACTGAGGGCTATCTATTAAAAAGAAGGATAACGGTACTTACAGGAACGTTGTAATAGTAAATCAGGTGACACATGGACAACATATAACTTAAAAAGTGCTATATAATTAGTTGCTATTATTTTTTATCTCAATTGGATAAAAATGGAATTCCCATATCATAATATCTTCGTTTTTCCAGTGTGAAAAGCCCATTTCTCAAATATTTTTTCAGGTTTAATTTCTTTTGCAGCTCATATATGCACTGTTGAACTCCCCTTGAATTTTGCTGCCTGTTTCTCAAAGCCTTCAAATGCATTTGATGGTTGCTTTGGGAAAGGCACACTTGCGGGATCTCATTGTGACAACCACTGGTGCTTTTTGACAAGGTATTGAGAGTTGATGATATTCAGGGAAGAGTTGGCTTCAAAATGCTCTTCATGATCCATTAGGCACGGATCATTAGCATGGCTCTGAAGTACAATGGAACATTTGTAGAAGTCTGTACTATCAGCAGCCCACAATGAGCCCATTCTTGACACTACAGTCTAACATCTGAGTTCTAAGAATTGCAGTGATAGTTGACGCTTTTTAAAGAACAGACTGAACATGCTGCTCCCTATGAAGACATTAGTAGATGTACTATTAGAGTTTTTAAACGTTTCCATGTGGGACAGTTATGTTAAAAACGTGCTGTATGCCTTACTGTGCTGTGTAAGAATACTAAGAAGAGAGATACATTTTGTTCATTTCAAAATGGACACATTTTCACAGAACTCTGCCTAGATATCTACACGTACATCCAAGCACATAAGTATCTATCAGTAAGGTCTTTTTATAACACACTAGGTAGCACTAACAACACATGTGGAAATCATGTAAATGTATCCTTGTTCTGTTTTTCAACTATTTCTCTCTAAAGCTCATTTTCATATAATCCTCTCCTTGTTAAAAAATTTCCTATGATGAACTCTAGATGGGGTTATCATTCTGTCTCAGGATATACGTGAAGGGGAAAGTGTAAGAGAATTTAACTCACTTTTCTACCTCAAACTTTCCAACATAGAATAAAATGAGGTCACAAATACTGAACAATGCAAGTGAATTTTCATATAGTTAACCCGACAGGAAGTGCTGAGGATAAAGTGGAAATTGCGAGTATGTTTAATTAGTAGTGTTACTCAGTCAGCCTGATTGTTGGTTGTTGTTCTTAAAATGGAGTCAGCTACAAAAGCAAACTTTTTGTATCTTGTCTCTTCAATTGTCAAGAAGAAAGCTGATAAGTACGAACCATCCCTTTATTCCTTTATCTAAATCTTTGTTTCCATTTAGTGGAGACACGTTGCCTCAATAGTTCGTTGGCATTTTCTGAGCCATGCTGCTCGATCTTTCAAATCTCAGGGCTTCATTGGTTCCTCTGAGTTCCAAACTCTTTAGGTTCTGTCCTAGATAAGTAACATTTCCTCTTCATTTGTATTTGGACTATGAAGTAAAACATTTCTTAATGTAGAATACTTTAGTCCCACAGACAAGTGCTCATGACTCCAGTCCTTTATTTCAGATTCACATGATGCAGGGGGCTGGGACTAGGTATGAGGGTAGTTGTGATGCAAGTATTTCAGAGTCAACAGGGCCAAAAAATAGATTACCTCTTTTCCCCTGGCCTACTCTAACAAGTTGTCTTTGACATCTTTTTTTTTTTCCACTCCTTATCTCTATCATGACAAATTGTCATTTCTAAAATATTTCTCTACCTCACTATCATTATATTAGTTAAAGACTCATTTCATGCCTCCTCTACTTCAATGGCCTGTTCTTCTCAATTGTACTATTTCTCCCTTCTGTATCATTTTCCACAAGGCAGCTGGATAGAGCATTTTAACAGGCAGTTTTGATCATGTTGCCACACTCCTGAAAGGCCTCCAAGGGCTTCTTCATACCATTAAAACAAAATACCAGGTCTTTAACATGATTCAGAAGACCCTACATGGTCTGGCCTCCATCTATTTCTAGAGTTGTTCCCTGCCCTGTCACCTGGCTCACATGTCCTACTCACATTGGCCTTCTTCAGTCCATTGAACTCACCAGGTTTCTCTACTCTTCCTTTGGTGCTTTTTGAGACTTTGTTTCTCAGAATCAGAGAGGCTTTCTCTGGCTTCTCTAGACCCAACTACTCCCCTAAGTAGAAGTTCCCCTTGATTACTCTCTCATGACACGTTATTTTCTGCACTGCATCTGTTCTCCATTGTTGTGCATTTGTGGAAGTATTATTGGATACCTTTTTCCTACTAGCTTAGGCTCCTGGAGGAAGACCCCACTCTGTTTTCTTCTTTACTATTTCCCCAATGCTCGATAACAGTTTGACAAATGTAGGACCTCAAATTAATAATGAATGCATGAATTTTCAGATGCTTAAACACAAAATAGATTAATGTTTCCTTTTGATTAATTCAAGCAAATCATCCCAAATTATACAATCAGAGGAGCTTACTGATTTTGGTCCCTCATAAACCTTTTACAAAAATCAGATGCTGTCACCATCACCACTATCACCATGATCTCAGCGTGTGTTTCCCATCAAATGACCAAGATGGGATGAGGCAGGATCATCAGGTGAAAGATACAACACTCGGTTAACTTTGAATTTCAGAAAAACAACAGGTAATTTTTTCAGTGTAACTATGTCCCTTGCAATACTTTGGACATAGTGATACTGAAATATTTTTTTTTAATTTATCTGAAATTCACTGTTAAACAAGTATCCTGTATTCTTACTGGCTGAATCTGTCACCCCTACTCCAAGGAAAGTGTCATTTGAATTTTTCAGATTTCACAATTCAGTGAAGTTTATAGACATACCCAAAGGAAAGCCACAAAAGGTAACACAATCTTGAAAGTCTTTGTGATGGGATTATTAATCGAGTTTTAAATCTGTTGCTACTCTGTGAGAGGGTTAGGACAATGGCTTAAATGAAATGTCAATGCTTTGTTGATTGCTACAGGGACAATGAAAAGGCTTGGAAATTGACATATTGACCATTATTTTCATTATTATACAAATCCTGTAATTAAGAGTCCATTCTAAGTGAGAATTAGTCATGGTAGTGTTTATCTTATCTCTGGGTTTACTGGGACCAACACTCAATCCAAATAACTAAAAACATCTGACTACGCATGTGTTTGTACCATTTAAAACATTTAGATATTCATGTTCTTTTTTAAACCTGTCAACTTCTCATTGAAGGATAAATTAATAATTTTACATAGAATTAGCTAAATGGTAAAAAAAATCACATTTTCTTATTATCTTTGTTAAATCGTACTTAATACTGACTTTTTATTTTATTTTTTATTTTTTTAAATATTTAAAAATTATTGAGAGAGAGCAAGGGAGCATAAGAGTGCACACAAATGGGGTGGGGGCAAGGCACAGGGAGAGATTCTTTTTTTTTTTTTTTTACAGGGAGAGATTCTTCAAGCAGACTCCTCGACGAGCGCTGAGCCCAATGTGGGGCTCTGTCTCACCACCCAGAGATCATGACCTGAGCCCAAAGCAAGAGTCAGCTGCTGAACCTAGTGAGCCACCCAGGTACCCCTTAACACTGATTTTTTAAAGACTTTAAAAACTTTAAAAGACTTAAAAACTTTAAAAGACTTTTAAGACTTTTGTCCCAAAATATATTTGGGTATTCCCCTGGGACCTTACAATGTTTATTTAGAATATAATGTCTTCATATGATTTGCTATTCATTGCAATACAAATGATACACTCATTTAAAAATTTAATTTATTAGAATATCTAACATTGACCTAAAAATTAAGTATAGTCAGGCGGATACTGTGATATCAGTGTTTAAAGAAAGATGGGTCTGGTTATAAATAGAAACACTTCAAAACCATACTTGGTGTTGGCAATGGACAGTTGTGTATAGTTGGAAAAATTGGGATGTCCGGACTTTTAGAGTTAGAACAGATTATTAAGTCCCAGGACTTCATTTTACAATGGAAATAACTGCACAGAAAGTTTAAGTAACATATGTGCACACACAGAAAATCAGTCAGTGGTTCACTCAGGAGTAGATCCAGCTTCTTTGCTGTGTGCCCTCTCTATGACAATGTACTTGTCACTCTTTCAATTGTGGAATATTTTGTGTCAGTCTAAGTCTGAGACCACCTGTTGTGGGTGTGTCCTAGAGTCCTTTTTATATCATGAGTTCTGTGTATGTGTGTGTTCTTATTATATCTAAACTGATGTAACAGTTGGTTTTATAATATCACTTAGGAAGATCTGTAATGACTACTTTTATGGGAAAGAAACTCAAGCAAAATAAAAATCACTCTGAGGCACTGGAGAAATATCCTGGTGAAAGTGTTATTACCTTGTTTTCTAGTTGAAGAAGCTGGACAGCTGGGAGGTTAACTTTTTTTATTTTTAAAAAATAATTTTTTTAAAGTAGGCTCCTCACTCAATGTGGGGCTTAATCATAACCCTGAAATCAAGAGTCACACACTCTACGGAATTAGCCAGCCAGCTGCTCCCAGAGAGGTTAACTTAATTGTTTAAGGAACATAGTTTGTAGTTGGCAGGGTTTGGATTGAAAACTAGGTTATTGGGGCTCCTGGGTGGTGCACTTGGTTAAGTGTCCAATTCTTGGTTTCAGCTCAGGTCACAATCTCAGAGATGTGAGATTAAGCCCCGTGTAGGGCTTTGTGTTCAGATCAGAGTCTGCTTGGAATTCCTTCTCCCTCTGTGCCTCCCACTGTGCTGTCTCTCTCAAACTAAATAAATTCTAAAAAAAAAAAAAAAAAAGAAAAGAAAAAGAAAAAAAGAAAACTAGGTTATTTAACTGATTAGTTCTATCTCTTTTTATCTTCAATTTTTCCACACCTCTTTTCCCTCTGTTTAGCTTATGGCCTCCCTTTTATTTTTTTCACTGACACAAACTGAAGCAATCTTCAGAAAATTGTTCCAGCTCCCCCATGACAAGTTTGCCAAATGCTGGCATCTTCTGTTGATCTTTCTTTCATCAAGGAGGAAATGTCTAGCTCTTACCCAATTTCCCCTCCTTATACAACTTGTTAAACTAGATCTCATACCTGTGATCTGCTTAAGAACATCAAGCCTGCATTCATCCCTTTCTCTTCCGAATCATCAATTTTCTTCTTTTTGCTAGATTTTTCTCATCAGCATAAACACATGGCCTAATGCAGCTCATCTTTATTGTTTATTATTATTTTTTGCTTTATTTATTTTAGATAGAGAAAGAGAGAGAGAAAAAGTATGAGCAGGGGGAGGAGCAGAGGGAGAGGGAGAAGCAAACTCTCTGCTGAGCAGGGAGCCCAGTGTGGGGGGCCTCAGGGGAGGACTCCGGGGTCATGACCTGACCCAAAGGCAGAGGCTTAACTGACTGAGCCACCAAGGTGCCCCATTTCTGATCTTTGAAAACTCCTACTCCAGATATCATCAGTTTTGTGCATTTTTCTTTATAGTTAGCTATTGTCTATTTACTTGATCTTCACTATACAGTCTTCCTCAGGCCACTGATGCTCTCCCCACCCACTGAAACCATACTTGTCACGGTCACCGGTGCCTTTAGCTTGCTGATTGCAGTCATTTCTCAAAACTTATCTCATTTGGCATTTCAGAAGGTTTGAAATGGCTGATTATTTCTGCCTTGTTTAAACATTGCTCCCATAATTTGAAGACCCTCCACACTCCTGTTTTTTTTCTTTATAGATTATAATTTGCTTCTTTTAATGTTTCCTTTAGCTCATCCTCCTCTTTTCTACCTTTATGTTGCATCCGACTAGGGCTCGGATGTCATCCATATTTTCTTCTCTTCTTTAGCCTAGACAACATCATTCAATTCCAAGGTTTCAATTTCCAGCTGTAATCTCAGATCCTATTTGTACACACCCTTGGCCTTCCTGACTTCCAGGAAGTGTGTATCGATGTGATATCTTGTCTCTTTTTGTATGTAAAGGACCCAGCCAGCCCAAATAAGAGTGCCCAAAGGATTATCATGTTTAGTTCTGATCATCTTGTGCCACTGTTATCACTTTTCTTTCTATGGTTAGAAAGATGTCCCTTTTTAGGACTCAAAGTCCACTGACTCTTTTGGTTGATACACAGAATATATTATATATATAAATGTCTCTCCCCAAAGAGCTCCTTATGGGTTACATTGGAATGCCACTACTTATGACAAGACTTCAAACAATTTTATGAAGATTTGAATTAAGAGTAGGAAATGAAAGCTGCTCATTGAAAATTGGCTTCTCTGCCTTCCCAGGAGTCAATTTCTACTTTCAAACAGGAAAATCATAAGTATTACTTTTTCAGTTATTAAATATGTGAGTGACACTAGAATTTCAGGTTGTGTTTTACAGAGGTTTGTGATTTAAAGCTTCAGAGACAATATGATATGCATGGTTGTTTAAAGTGGGTAAAATGTCAGAAGAATTATTTATCCTCTGGGAAAAATATATCAAATCAATTAGTATATATCAAAACACAATATGGCCAGGTTTCTGTGGATCATCTACAAGATTGATAGGGATGCCTCATCTCCTTTTATTGTGTGGTAAATTTTTACAGGTTGTTTGGATTTGTCCTTTTCAAACACCAGTGGTGATATCTGCAGTGGTTTAGTATATTAGTGGTTTACAAGGGTGCTAAAATTCAAATGTTGAATGGGGCACATGGTCCTGGAGTGTCTATTTTAATGGACAGTTATGAAGGGAAATGTTTTTTACATCAACACAGGCATGATCATATTATTAAGCATATCCTTTACTGATATACAGCATTTCAAGGACATTTGACATTTGGGATGAACTACGGAAGATTTTCCCGAGAGCTCCCCCGGCCCCAGGGTTAGGAGTTTATAATTTCCTGGAGGTATAACTGCATTGAGGAGGGATTTGAACAGCACATACACTGCTGGAGGCCACATATATAATATGTTTCTTATCAGAAGACCCCAAGCGTCCCCCAAATTAGGGACTATATCTTACTTTATTTTGTGGCACAGTGGGCAACACAGTGCTTGATATATAGATGGAACTCCAGTAAAACTTGTTGACCAAAACTGAACCCAGTCAGATATTGTGTTTTCAAAAATAATTTCCAAGGCAATAACAGAACATGTACAAATATAGAATATGTACGAATAACAGGATATGTACAAATATATGTGCAAAAAATGAATTTTCTGTTTCACACATGAGCAATGGTTCACTGAACCTAAGAGATGGAATTTGGGAATTACTGGCTCGGACAAGAGATGACAAGGCAGCTCTGTGGGTACTGTTAGAGGATTATAAGAGCATTGCTAGAAACTCAGATACCGTGATTTCAGATGTGCATTTCCAGACCCATAGATGATGGGGAATAGATGATTTCTTATGAATGGGGAATTGTATCAATTGTAAAGTAGACAAGGAAGTCATGATATATTTGTCTTATGCAGCAATGAGAGAGTTAACAACATTCGTCATAGAACTATATAGATGAGTCTTACAAATTTACAGATAAATCTGTGTCATTCCATTTGTATAAAGTTTCAAAAAAAGAGATAAAACTAGTATATGATGTGGGAAGTCAGCATATTTGGTATAATAGTTACCCTTGGCAGGTAACCTGAACAGAAAGGACACAAGGGTGCTTTAGGAGCTACAGCAATGCTGGGGGTTTCTTTGGGTGCTGGTTAGGCAGAAATGTTTACTTTGTGAGAATACATCAATTGTATAATGATTTGTGCATTTTTCTGTATATGTATGTTACATACAAATAAAAACTTAAATATGTAAAATAAATTGCACCTATTAGTTAGAGAGCACCTAGGATTGCTAGAATTCATCCAGAAATACAGCATCAGAGGGAATGCTGACTTGGAAAAGGACAAAGATCTGGGGATAAATGGCTGGGGTTATTTCAGCTCACTTATACCAAGTTTTCTGAATTTCATCCTTTTCATCAAGCTTTAAGGACACTGGATATCAGGCCAATAATAAGAGTTGGGCTGTTAGAAGGCCACATTAATGAGGAGGCTTTAGAAGTAATTTGGAATTTCTTTTTTTTTTTAAATTTTTATTTATTTATGATAGTCACAGAGAGAGAGAGAGAGAGAGAGAGGCAGAGACACAGGCAGAGAGAGAAGCAGGCTCCAAGCACCGGGAGCCCGACGTGGGATTTGATCCGGGGTCTCCAGGATCGCGCCCTGGGCCAAAGGCAGGCGCCAAACCGCTGCGCCACCCAGGGATCCCTAATTTGGAATTTCTAACCCAAGAAAGCAGCAGTGCAGATTTATAATTTTTACTGATACTTCCAGTGTATTAAGTAGGAAGGGACACAAATCTGGAGTTGGTTTTGGGACTCCTTCCTTTGCTGTTCTCAGTTTTAAGGGGTAGTAGGAATTGCTGTGAGCTCTTGTTGAGAAACTGTTTTAATAATCATACAAAAGCCTGATAATTGGAAGGAGTTCAAAATTATTTATACTGGGTCTTTGTCCCAGATTCTACCCAAGTTACTTCAGGTGGAAGATGAATGCTGATCCTTTTATTCCTTTTTATTTTTAGCCAAATGACTTGGAATCAGTTCCTTTTCTTACATACTAGGTGGCATTGAGAAGGGTGAAAAATGTAATTTTCTCATTTTTTAACATGAAATCAAAGTAATATATGATTCATTATATCAATATGGGGCCAATTAGTAACATCATGGGTTATTAGACAAAGACAGGTTCCTACTCTTGTGTGTGTGAATGTGTGCATGTACAACCTGCATGCATGAGCTCACTCATGTGTGTGGCTATGTGGCTTACTATGGAGATGCAGGAAGTTGCATTTTAGGAATAATACATTTCATCTCACAAAAGCATTTGAAAATGAAAAAAAGGTTAAAATCGTGGTAAACTTTATATGTAAAGGTTACCGTCTTAACCATTCTTAAGTGTACAGTTCAGTATTCTTAAGTATATTCATATTGTTGTGTAACTAAATGAACTGTTTCATTTTGTGTAATGGCAACTCTATAGCTGTTAAACCACAACTCCCCCAGCCTCTGGCAGCCGCCATGCTACTTTCTGTTTCTATGAGTTTGACTACTCTAGATACCTTTATAAGTGGAATCATACTTTAAAACTTGTTTAACTTTTCACACTGAGCCTGGTTTGTACCAAGATAAAATAAATTTACTGATCCCATAATATTGAGTTTAGAAGGCTGACTGAACCATCCTATAATTTAAAATTATCAGATGCCCCATAATAACCATGCCTTGTTGTACTATTAACATCTTCTCCATCATTGGCTGATTCCATTTGTGATAGGGAAAGGAGGAACAGGGCAACCAGAAGCTCTAGCCCAACTAGAGGGCTTGATGGCAACACTGGAAATCCATGCCCCTCACCCCAATTAAAGAATTAAGTAAAAGCAGTGGTCTCAAAGTATACAGGATTAAGCATTTATTGAATGCATATGATATGCTGAGTGCTTTTTCATATCTGATTTTAATTCTTGCATCAATATTATGAAGTTGATTATTATTGCACCTGTTTTACAGATAAGGAAATTGGAACTAAGAGAGTTGACTGATTTACACAGAATCCCAAAGTTAATGGCAGAGATGGTATTTGACCTTGGTTCTTTTCTACCATTCTTTATTTTCTGTCATGCAGAGACAGCTGTAGTAATATATTCATGATACATATTATCCTTATATTAGGAATGATCAAACTGAGTTGAAGTTAGGCCAAGTAGTTTTTCCAAAATTATACATTTAGCAAGTGGTGAAATAGGAGTTGAAATCAGGAGATTATCAGAAATAAGTTGCCAGCTCTTCCCAGATTTGGGGCTATCTTTACCAAAGGTTTGCAAAATACCGGAAGTTAAAAAAGACACCAGTAAATGGGATGTCTGCACGTGCAAAAATAATGCAAGCATTGTGGCATCTGGCAATGTTTTCTTCATGGGCATGAAGGTCAGGGTGGTCATATTAGGAGGACCTTGATTGACCCACGGAAGGATTTCTTCTTAATTTGGTAGGCAGTTGGGGGCTTTTGAAGAATCTCAATCGAAGGTGATCAGAGCTGTGCTTTTAGAAAAATCAATGCATACATTAGAAGGTGAAGCAACTGAATGTAAGCACTCTCAACACTACTAAAATTGGAATGACTTCCTTGCCTCTCTGCATTCTCTTGACCTTTTTCCAATATCAGTTGGAAAACCTACTGTAATTTAACATTTAATACAAAGCATTATTTCTTTTTTCCCTAAGGTATTTGAATGGTGAGACTAAGATCTCAAACTTCTGCATTTATGCAAATGAAAATATTTTAATATTAAGTCAATAAGTCAGAACAGTTGGTATTTCAGTAATGAAGACTGAAATGTAAAATCCTACATGTTGTTTCTCAGATGCCTTTTAAAGGGATGGAAATGATGACTATGTTGCAATAGAGTGATATGTATGTATGCATATATTACATATGTATATATGTATTTATTATAACCATAAATGTATGCATATAGTTACATAGAGAGATATTCAGAATTCTGCAATGTGGGCTATTTTCCATTTCTTATACTTACCTCCTACTCTTCTCAATAACACTAGAGGTCACCCAGACCCTGTCTTTAATTTGGTTTTGTCATTCTTCATCTTCATTGAAGTTACATCTGAGTTCTTGTTGTAGACTTGCATTTCTCTTTGTGAATTATACAGCTTGCCTCTCTTAACCTGCTAATGTTCGTTTGTAACATTCCCCATTACACTGATAGTTAATTGACAAATTAACTTGTGTTAGTTTGCCAGATACTGGCACAAATGAGATTTTTCTTCATCTCCTCAATAGTTTTTGTCAGCAATAGAGAGGCAGGTTGATTGGATACAGAATGGTTCTAATTTCAGAAAAATCAATGTTATAGCCATAGCATTCAGACTGCATTTATTCAAATATTGCATGCTCAGTCATATAAAGTAGACTCTCACTTTTGTTATTAGTTGGTTTTTAACATTTTTATTAGTCTGCAAGCATATACTCGAACAGTTTATTCTTTGTATTAATTAGGTTGTTCATTCTGTTAACAATCGTTTATTAAAAACATAAGTATATGCTAGAGACTGTCAGGTATTGAGAACATGGAGGTGAACAATTCAGAAAATGGCAATAGACTTCTTATTCATGTTCTCCTAAACTATAATATGTTATAATGTTGGGGATTGGTTTACTTAAACTCTTAAGTATAAATTTAATAAACTCTAGGGAAAAGAGGATGATTCACTTCCTTCCAGTTATTATAATTTTATTTTCTTTTTTTTTTAAGTTTTATTTATTTAAGTAATCTCTATAGCCAAGGTGCGGCTTGAACTTACAACCACAAGATCAAGTGTCACATGCCCTTCCTGCTGAACCAGCCAGGTGCCTTTATAATTTTCTTTTCTTCTCCTGAGCTCTTCCAGCAGCTCCTGGTGGGCAACTCTTCTTGGGTTTCCATGTAGCTGGTACCTAAATGCTATCAAAGGGTAAATAATTTTTCCAGCTATCTTAACCTTAACCTGTTGTCATCTCTGAGGTATTGGCCATTAAAGGACTTGACAAAACAGAATATTTTTATATAATTTTCACCAAGTGCTTGATTGATAAAGCTTTATTATGAACACAAGACTATTTTCTGAATGTGATAAAAAAGAAGCAACTTTTGCTTTTCCTTTTGTTTCCTCTATGAGAAACTCCTTGGGAATGTGAAGACTACAGCATGGTCAAAAGTAGTGATTCTTTAATTTTAGCACGAATCACCTTGTGCACTTTAAAAAATATCGATTTCTGGGTCCCCTTCTCAGGTTTTCTGATTCAGTAGGTCTGTAATGAGAACTTGAGAATGTACATTGCTAACAATTTCCTATGTAAAGCTTATGCTGTTGGTTTTGGGACCCCTCTTTTTGAATCACTGGTCTAGAGGGTAGAACACCATATTTGGAATTGCAAAACTCGGCTTCTTAGTTTTAGGTGAAAATGGACAAGTGATCCAACCATATGTGACATTAAATACTTCATACAAATTTGCTTATAACTCCATTATGGATTTCAGAATAAATACAGCCTACCATTTATGAGAATTACTTTCTGCCATCTCTCCTCCTCACTTATCCCATCTCTCCTGGGTACAGTCTATCTAACTATTTGGAATTTCCTGAAGGTACTCTGCTTTTTTCCATAATTCCTCACTTTTGTATATACTGTGTCCTGTGACCCTCTTTTCCCACTGATTAACTTGTTAATTTTTATTCATTTTCATATACCAGTTTAACAGTCATACCTGTGAAGTTTTACCTCATCTGCCCCCACCTCCAACTCCTCTCAATAGAGCTTGTTATTCCTTTTAAAGCCTTCTTATATTACCTTGAAAATAATGCATATCGTATCAATATAGGATCTTACTGGTGCACTGGATAGCTGCTTCCCTCAGTGGAAATAGTATCCTGTTCATCTTCGGGTCTCTTTTACCTAGTGCAGTACTAGTACAAAGCTAGCATTCTATAAATGCTTAGTACATTATAAATATGCATATACTATATATAATATATATCTGCATTCCCTTTTATATTGCTATATAACCTAGATGGATATCTTGATCATTTTTGCTTTTTGAAGAAATTAATCTCTTTACACAGTATCGTTCAATTTTAATGAAGGTTAAATTGCATAAAAAATGAAAACTTAGTATGAGAAGACCTTATACATCTTTTAGTTAAAGTGTCTCCATATTCTAAATGCAAAACTGACTGTATTTTTCCTATTATGGTTGTTATGATTGGATATGATTTTAATAATAACTAACATTTAGAAGTGCTTTTGTGCCAAGAACTTTTACTAAACACATTTCAGGGAATTTTGAAATTTTCATAATAATCTACACTGTTTTATTGCTACCTGTATTTTGTAGAACAAAATGCTGAGGTTTGACTAAGCAAAATCACATATTTAGTGATGAATCTGGGATTTATACTCATTAAGTTATTACATTAAAAACTATTTTGAGAAGGGAAAAACATTTAACTGACGAGTTTGAATTGTCAAACCTGTCAACATGTAATACAATATTCAGAAAAGTCAATGAAAGTAAGATATGGTGTATGTCCTTGTCCCAGAAATAAGATGGAAACAACTTGTCCAGAGTTGTACTGAGATGGAATGACTTTGTGGGGCTCTGGTAATGTGTCATAGCTTTGTGGCAGGAAAATCAGGCATACATATTATGTGTCATTGGTTTTGTGGCAGAACTCATGCTAAGCAGGAAAGCCACCATAATTCTCGCTCTGTTGTGAGGCTGTCAAAAACTCAGGCTAAAGGGAAACAGTTACTGTTGAATGAGTTGAATCTCCCATGCTCATTATGTTCCTAGGACTCTGGTTCTTCAAGGCCAAGAGTTACAAAAGGAGGAGGTTTTGTGCATGGGCTGGTGAAAGCACTTGCTCGCTCTGTCTCAGTGCCCAGCACAGTTCTGTGTGGTAATAGTTTTGTTCCATTCCCGTTCTATCTTCAGGTTGCTTACATGGTCAGTTCAATTTGGACACTACATTCTAATAAATAAAATCCAGACTGCAATTGTCATCAATGACATTGTCATTAGTAACATTATTGTCATTAGTGACTTGAAAACTGCTTATAAATCCTGTCTAGAAATTATAATTATGATGTCTTATTCTGGATCCAACTGCACCTCCTTCTGCCACTTAAGACTGACCCTCAGGCAAAGACTTGATACAGGGGTTTCATTTTGGAGGTGATCACAGAAAACAGAAGTGTGGGGACATGAAGAGTGAGAGAGACAAGAAAGGAAGAAAAGCAATCAAGTATGTGTTATTGAGGGTCACTGCTTAAAATTGTCCCACTGGAAGACAAGGAAGTTGAGGCATTTATCCATAGACTTTCATACTCCATGGGATGAAGATTGTATTGGGGGCATGAACTCCCCCACATTTCTGGATCACAGAAATCTCTCAGCACCTGCCTGTGCTTGAGAGAAAGCAGTGTAGAGAGGGACCTGGGACACTGGCGAAGATGCGTGGAACTGTCCATCGCACCAGTGCTGAAGGGGGGCTGGGGGCAAGGTGGATGGTACAGTTCAGATGACAAAAAAAGGTAACCTAAGAATAGTTTACCATCATTAACCAAATGATGAAAAAATTGCATATGTTTTACTAATGCTTTTATATGTCTATATATGCTTTTTGGGTATGTTTTGAGAAATTACAACCATGTTAAGTGGTATTCAGTTTAAAGTTGGTATTAGTTGGTATTAGTGCCAAACTCTCTTCATTAAAAAATTGGCAAAATGCCAATTTTCTGACACATTTTGAAAATACCAAAAAGGATAACTAAAAACCTTTATTTTAAGCTCATTAATGAATGCATTTTACTAGAAGCTCAGGTTATTGAATGGGAATAGGTGAATATAAGACTAGAATGACATGTCTTTAATACAGGAGCATCCAGAATTTTTTATTTAAAGTCATCTTATTTCTGACTGGAAAAAAATACAAAAACCTAAATAAGAGTGTAAGGAAGGAAACTGTATCAACCATAACCTCTCATCCAGAAATAATCATTGGTACCATATTGATCTAATTCTTCCCAGTCAAAAATTCTTATTGTTGTGAGTTGGTGATTTTTTTTTGTTTTGTTTTGCTAATAAGTACCAGTTCACTATTAGGATGGCAGGTAAGGAAACTAATATGTATTGAATGCTTTTTACTTGCTGGACATTGAACTGAACATTCTATACACCTTCCCTAATCCATTAGCCTCTGCACTGTTTGTTTTTAGGAGGCCACCATCCCAACCCCAGAGGTCAGTGCACGTGTGTTGGGTATTGCCCAGAGCCTGTCTCTAGTCATTGAGAGAATGCTTTGTCTTCCACAGGCCCAAAGTGAGCAAGTCAGGGAGGTTAAGGGCAGCCTGGGAAATGCTGAGAAGTGTTTTTTCTAATGGAAATGAGAATGGCATACAGAGAGGCAGGAGAGAAATGTATTAGAACAAAGCAGTGGAAAAGAAATTTCCTTAAACTTATTTTCTTCCCAGCACTATGTTAGGCCTGTTTTTAGGTCGGCTTGTTCAAATGACTAGGCAGATTTTTCCCAATTAAATCATCTCATCCCAGCTCATCCCAACCCAGTTCATCCCGAACGTGTAAATGAACTTCCTTTGGGTTTGTCTGACAAGCGTTGCTTTGCATCATCATTCGTGTTTTGACAACATTGATGGAGATTAAAACAATTCTGCTGTATGCCCAACTCCTTCAAGATGCCTTTTTGTCCTTTTATCTTTGATTCATTGGTGTAAATAAATAAAACCTGCCCTACCGTGTCAAGCTTCTTCTCCCCCCTTTCCTTTCCAGTTCAGGATTTTAATATGAAAATAGTTATTTTTAGCTTCATTCTCAACTGTGCCTATCCTCTGTCCTCACCATGCTGCTGATTGCTGATAGCACAGCTGGCTTCAAGGGTGGCTGGCGCAATCTGCAAACATTACAGATAAGATTGATTGAAAAGTGGGCTGCAGCTGATAGAGACCCCTCTGAGGCCTAGGAAGAGGAGCTCCCTAAAGGGCTTATGTTTTAGGGGGAAGTTTTTCAACCATACCTCCAAGGGGTAGGGAAAAAGGCAAATATTACAAATGGTTCCTTCTTGGGAAGTCTTGAGACTCAGGGGTGGGCTGAGCAGTCATGATTTCAGAATAGTGGGGACTCTGGAGTCAGAGAAAAGGCTATTTTTGAAACTACAAAGGATAAAAGGGCCAGGGAGGTAGGCCACATTGGTGGCAATCTGAAATGAGGCTTTCAGCAAAAGTAGAACCATGGGTTCCAATCTGATAAACTGTGGGCCGTAAGTATCCTATAAGATTTGTGCTGTTTGGGTTGCAGTTTTTTTCCTTTAAAAATATATTATTGTGGTTGTTATTGACTTATATATTTGATATTTAGTTACATATTCAATATTAAATTACATATCCAACATGAAATTAAATATTATACATTCAGTCACATATTACATATTCCAATATGTATGTAAACACTGTGTACTAAGAACTGCTGTAGGCTGTTCACACATAGCAAGTAACTTACTTTTTAAAGCAACCCTACGAATTAGGTTCCCATATTATTATTCCTATTTTACAGATGAGAAAAGTGAGACAGAGATTAAATCACTTGTGTCATGTCATATACCTCATGTATAATATTGAAATAGTGAGAATTTTTACATACAAAACTAAAAATATATCTGACTATTCTTTTTTTACAGATTTTATTTATCCATAAGAGACACAAAGAGAGAGGCATAGACACAAGCAGGCTCCTGACAGGGAGCCTGATGCGGGACTTGATCCTGGGACTCCAGGATCATGACCTGAGCCAAAGGCAGATGCTCAACCACTGAGCCACCCAGGTGTCCCATATCTTACTATTCTTAAATATTTGGAACTTCTGGTGAATAATTAGGTCTTCAATCCTAATGGCAGCAAATACGCCCCTTTGATGGGACATGCATGCTATAATTTATTGGAGTCTTCACATAACCCTGTTCTCTGTAACTTGCTGACTTTTAAAACCTCTGTTATTGTCCTTACTCCTATAAGGAATTAAGAAAATGGCATCTGAGAGAGCTCCATAGGTTTTTGTTTTGTTTTGTTTGCGAGAGTGTACAGTTGAGGGGTGGAGGGGCAGAGGGAGAGGGAGGGAGAGAATCTCAAGCAGGCTCTACAGCCAATGTGGAGCCTGATGAAGGGCTTGATCTCACAACCCTGAGATCATGACCTGAGCTGAAATCAAGAGTCCGATGCTCAATGGACTGACCCACCCAGGTGCCCCTAGCAATATAGTTTTCAAATCAGGGAGACAGGCTTTCACAAAAGAAGGGCTTGGAAGATGGTAATGTGGGAGGAGAGGAAGCCTGAGAAATTGCTTAGAGTCCACTGCTCCCAAACACCCTGCCAAACACCTGGGTAGTGATTACAGTCACTCATCTATTCAGCCAAGTGTTGTTGATTGCTAAAATCGAGCTAACAGCCCAGGACACAGCTCCAGGTTGAACACTGAACAGAACTTTAAGTCTAGTGGAGGACAGTGCTGGTAACCAGTGGCCATACATTGTAAGGAAGGAGGAAGCCCAGAAAATAGCCAGGTCTTGGGAGTCAGCTCTGACTTTTGTTCTAAGAACATTAGTGGAAGCTAACCATTCAGGCATGAGACATCACTCACGTTTGCAAAGATGATGCCCCGAAAACAGCTTTCCTGGGAGAGTGATAGGGATAGAGAAGAGCTGTCACAAAGTCTGGAGGAAGCAGGCTGAGGGAATGAATGGAGGACGAACATTGGGCAGTGAGGGACCTGCAGCATGTTGAGTGGGACACCCACCAGCTTCGTTGGCTAGTTGACACATTGGTTTCTGAGTCTCAGTTTTCTTCATTGTAAGTATGGGGATAGGAAAGACTGTTGATCTCCTAGTTTTGCTGCAAGACAGTTGTGGTAATACAGCTGAAGTGCTGAGCAAAGGACATGACATGTAATAAGTGACTACCAACATGGCTATTATGTCATATTAAGTTTTTGTTCTATAATTATTGTGGTTAATAATAATGTTGAGGTTCATAGTATTTTTATTTTTATTATTTTTAAAGGTTTTATTTATTTATTTATTTATTTATTTACTTACTTACTTATTCATGAGAGATAGAGGGAGAGAGAGGCAGAGACATAGACAGAGAGAAGATCAGGCTCCATACGGGGAGCCTGATATGGGACTCGATCCCAGGACCCTTGGATCATGCCCTGAGCCGAAGGCAGATGCTCAATCACTGAGCCACACAGGCATTCCCATAGTATTTTTATTGCTGTGTTAGAAATTCTACCTGGTACATGGGAAGAGAAAACTTATTGTTTCCATAAATGTGCCTCATGAAGATGCAAACAACAGAGCCACGGATAAAATAACATGCAATGAAATGACCCTGAAATAAGGGGTACAGGGCAGGAGTGAATAAAAAGCAAAAGCAAAGTACACAGAACAACAGAAAAATCCACTCTAAAATGCTTTGACAAAATGTTTTCCCTGCTATTAAAATATAGCAAAATATTTCTACATACCCATGACCTTTGTAATTAATTGGGAGTTAAACAGATAGAATTTGGGCTCACATGTGTGATTGATGGTTTCTTTCTCATATCCAAAGTAAATATAGAATATGAAGTTCAAATCTTAATTATAAATCCTTTTTACAACACTTATGACTCAGAAACAACTTATTTCTTTGTACAAATAAGCCAGCTCGGCATCAGTGAAGGAAACAAAGTAAGAGCCTCCTGCTAGAACAGCCCCACCGTCCAGTCAATAATTGCCTGGATCTGTCACATTTTGCCTCATTAGCATCTGATTTCATTGCTTCACAAAAGATTGAGAGCAAATGTCCTTCTCCCTGTAATCTGTTCTCTGACACTCACTTTCTATCAATTCTTCACTGCAAGAGACATAAGAGGGCGATGAGCTAAAATGAAATAAGCCAAGACTTATATACCTAAAATTTGGTTCAGAAGCTTTTTATTTTTGCTTTTCCTCTGAAACTGTTGAAAGCTATGGGGCTGATGTTCAAATGTGGATGGTAAGGGGGTATTTATGCCTTTTTCCTCTTCCCTTCTCAGCATTTGTCAGTTCTCCTACCAAGAGCAGTTTCTGTAGAGTCCTTTGGGAAGTACATGTTCTCTCAGACCATTATCTGGCCATCCTCTCAGCTCCAGAGGTGGGCAAGGGACCAGATCTCTGGGCTACTGTTTTCTTCAGGGATGGGCATCTACCCAAGGCAATCCAATCAGAGCTAATACTTGGGTGCTTGCTGAGGAGACTGGAAGGAAGTCGTCCTTGTGCTGGTCTAATGCAGAGGCAAGACTAGAGCCTTCAGAGGCCATATGGAGAGATCTTGTTTGAGGATAAAACACAAGAGAAAAGCAGAGCCTAGGCCTGGAAAGGGAAGAGAGATAAAATGAGGTGTCTAAAGCCACCACTACTACTAGCCTTTTTAGTTCTATGATTTAATGATTTCCTTGTTTTGCTTAATACAGTTCGAGTTGAATCTTAATTAATTTGTAACTCTGAGAATAATGACTCACAAATGTATATTTACAGCCATCTGGGTATCAGGCAAAGCAAAACCTTTGAAATTTGTTTGTTAATTCAGAAGAAGGAAGACAAAGAAAGGGAGCCATGAAGTCAGGGGACCTAGAAATACAGAATATAGGTCAAGTAGACTGATCATGCTGACTTGGAGTTGGTTCTGAGCCATTGGGTGTGACAAATGGCAGGTGTGAATTTAAAGGAATGAAGCAAAAGTTTGCAGATATTGACTGTGACACGTTGGGGCTGGAAAGCCATGGTATGACAACTGAAGTCACACTTCCTGAGGGTGTGTGCAAGGTTATCCACTTTGATTCTCGGCCCATCAAGTTTGTATTTTTTTCTTCGTTTCCTGGATCCTTATATGTCGTCAGGAAAGGCAGTGATAACTGGTGGGAGTGAGTTTTTAATATTTATTTATGACTGGGAAACACAAGCATGTGGATCTGTCTTTGGCTCAGTGGAGTCAGAGCAGGAAAAGTGGTAGGAGATGAACTTAGCATTTAATACATGACCGCCTCTCAGGAGGGCTGTGATTTTAGGCGGCTTACTCTCTGAAACTCCCATTTATAATGATGTGGCAAGTGGTCAGATGGGTGCTAGATCATACAGTTTTGTAGATAATGGTAAGCAGCTTGGAGGAAGCCACTTCTATATGCTGTCACATATTTAAAGAAAAGACTTAAGCCACGTCTGCCTCTTTCCCTTCCCAAGCTAAGTAATATTAGATACTCCAAAAAATCATCATATAACGTTATTTCCCAAAGTCCTCAAGTGCACGAATCAGTCTTTTTCAAAGATGCCTTCCCAGATCCTAGCATGGTTCCTGGCACATATTTAATACTTGTACATTTTTTTTTGGCTGGAATGAATGCACTTATCCTATCATCTTTGCATGTATTTTTGCTTGCTCTGATTCTCCTGCAATATATCGTTTTAAATTTCAAACTCTACCCAGTTCTTCCTTGTCTCCCTCCACTTCTCATATAATGAGAGAGAGAGAGAGTTCTTCTTCTTCTTTTTCTTCTTCTTCTTCTTCTTCTTCTTCTTCTTCTTCGGAACTCAGTCATGGTGGCCAGAGCCAATTGATTACTAATTAAATGAAGCATAGAATTGAACTGGGATGCATTTGTTCTGATTCAAAAGCTATCTTTCCTTCCTGCCTGATGATCGTGTCTCTGTCAGTGCCAGCACAATGTAGTCGGGGAGGAACTCTCTCTGCTCTGTTCCACTGCACACAGGGATAAAGGGAGATGTAAGCACAGAATGCTCTGTGATGAAGCAGGAGCCACTTGTTAGAGCAAGGGGAGAATCGACAATAATAGGAGACTGGCCAAACGGGAAGGATGGGATCACAGGCCCTCGTTCTTTTAGCAGCAGAAACTTTTCACTCCCCAAGAAGCAGGAAAGGAGCCAGCAGAGGTGATTAAGCCAGTGATCGGGATGAAGAGCAGTCTGAGATACAGTCAATGTGCAGAAACGGCTCAGCGGGCTTGCGGAGCTGGGGCTGAACCTGTGGCTCTGTGAACCAGCCCAGACAGTTCATCGCCTGGAATCTGCCAAGAACCCAGGGCTGTAATTTATCTGTGGCAGTGGACACTGATCATCAGATATCCTGCTTGGACTCACTCGCCCATTCATGCATTCAACAAATGTGTGTGGAGCTCCATCAGCAGGCCGAGCCACCTCTAGACGGTGGGGATCTGTAGGCGGTTAAGATAGTCTCTTTCACTAGAGGAGCTCTAATTTGATGGGGGAACATGGTAAATGACACCAGAGTAAACTCTCCGTAGTTGCCATTTTCATGTTCTGGGGACCCAGGCAAGCACTTATGAGTGATTATTTCATGTGACAACTCTAGGAGATAAATTATATTTTTCTCTGTGCTTTTTAGTTAGAAAGCAGTATGACCAATATCACCCAGAAATCAGTGGCACAATTGAGATTTGAATCCATGTGGTTAAGAAGGAAGCACAAAATACTTTAAGGACACAGGAGCGATTGACTCACTTTTTCTGGGAACGTTCAGAAAAATGTTATCAAATATGTACTTTTTGATTTAGGTTTTTAAACGTAATTAAGAGTTCACCTGACAGGCAAAGGTTGACAGGAGGTTATTTGAGCATTTGTAATATATGAGGGAGAATGGCCATAAGAAGTATTTCTGGATTTTTGGTTGAATCCCAGGTAACTAATAGTTTTCATTAAGCAGGCTATTTTGATAATTTGATTTAGATTCTTTTTTTTTTTTTTTTACTTTAAGCAATATAATTTTGGTTTCAATGTGATGTTCTCATTTTATTGACTTTTTTATTGAAATATAACTGGCATATAATATTATATTAGTTTCAGGTGTGCGACATAATGATTTGATATTTGTATATATTGCAAAATGATCACTACAATAAGTCTGGTTAACATCCATCTTCACACATAATTACAGATATTTTTTCTTGTGATGAGAACTTTTAAGATCTACTCTCTTAGTAACTTTCAAATAATGCAATACAGTATTATTAATTATAGTGTCCATGCTGTACATTACATCTCAATGGCTTATGTATTTTATAACTGGAAATTTGAGCTTTTTGACCCCCTTTGCCCATTTCATCCATTCAGGATGGGTTTGCAAGGGGAAATGGGATCAACCCTCAGAATCAGGTATAGCATTTAGAGCAAGAGCAGCAAAGCCATATGGGGGTTGAGCCCACACTGATTGTTGTCAGCAACATTAAGGTATGAGTACGTGGCCTTTGTTATCCATCTGATATGGGGCACATGGATGCTGCCATCTGACTTAAAAGAGTTGGGTCTCAAGAGAAAGAAATTATGTATGACCTTTTAATGTCTCTAGTCCTATGTTCACGATGTTGCCTTAGTATCAATACCCTCATTTCCAGCCAAATAGTCTCCCAGGCTCCATTCTGGCTCTGAAATCAGTAGTTTCACCAGTAAAAGAGTTAAAATTCTAAAAAGCAGCTTTATTCATGCCATTCCTTTGCTTAAAAATCCTGTGGTCTTCAGGATAAAATCCCAAACCCATAAGCAACTCATATAAGGCTCCTGTTTGACTCTTCAGTTTTAATTGTTTTGTAACCTAGAGCCTCCTCTCTTCTCCCCAACCCAGTGCCGTGCACATATTCACATATTTTAGGATACTCTTGCTTTCCTATACCCTCCCACACCCTCTCATTTGGCCAACTCCTCTTTTATATGGGTTTCATATTAAATATCCTTTTCTTTAAGGAAGGCTTCTCTGACCCTCTTGAAGAATGGGTGAAGGTTGCCCCTCTCTCTGTTCCCATAGCAGCTGTTATATTAATTTTCACATAGTTTTGGACATGACTTTGCATGTGTGTGTGTGTGTGTGTGTCTCCTCCACAGGTTTGTGAGCATTAGCATTTCTGGCCATTTCGTAGAAAGGCCTTCAATACATATTTGGTGGATGGATGGATGGATGGATGGATGGATGAGAAGAGGAGAACTTCACTGGAAATGTTATGGAAAAATTTGACCAGATTTCTAGAATGCAGTTTTGGTAGTAGCTTCTACATGATGATATGTTTGATTTGAGTTGTGTGAGGGTATAGATCTGAAAAGTAAACTTTTCAGTCATCTTCTCTGATAGCATTGTTGGGGGAAGAGATTCTTTACTATCATGACAAGTTAAAATGCTACCTTTCTTTTATTACAGAAACAGGGAGGGGAGGGCATGATGGCAGAGGAGTAGGTGTCTCAACTCACCTGGCCCCACCAACTTAGGTAGATTACTTTTAATCATCCTGAAAGCCTAAGAATTTTTTTTTTAAACCTAAGAATTTGACCTGAAATTTAAAGAGGGAACAGCTGGAATGCTACAGAGAGAAGGGTTTGCGCTTCTAACAAGGTAGGAAGGTGGAAAAAAAAAATAAAAAAGAATCAAGTGGGGGAGGGGCCCCGCGAGAAGCTGGGCTAAAGCCGCAGCCCCCAGGACCCTGAGGCCCAGGCCCGGGCAGGAGGGACTTAGAGACCCGCACAGGATTCTCCTGGACCGAGGAGCTCGGCAGGGAAACCCAGCGAATCGCGGTGGGCGGGGGCGCCTCCAGAGTCCCGGGGGCCCTGATAGAGGAGGGCGGCCCGGGGACAGCGCCCCAGACTCCGGGGGGACTGCGGCCAAGGGCTGGGGCGCTGGGAGGGGCCGGGGAGATGCTCGGGGGGGGGCCGGGCGGGGGGTGCACCCTGCTGCCTTCGAGGGCGCGCCCAAGAGCACCGGGGGGTCCGGGGAGATGCTGGGGGGAGCCGGGAGGGGGGTGCACTCTGCTGCCTTCGGGAGCCACAACCCCAGGGGCGCGATTCCAACAGCACAGGCCCTGGAGCCCAGGGCACGGGGGGACACTGCCCTGATCCTGCACTACCCCCTGGGGCAGGTGGAGGCGGGGAGGGCACAGGACAGCGAGGAGGCTCCTGCCCCCGGGCACCCCCGAGCTGTGCAGGTCAGCACCCCCACCCCCCCACCGGCCCAGGAGCACCCGCCAGTGCAGACTGGGAGCTGCGGTAGCTGCTGTGGGAGCTGACTCCAGAGCTGGAGACCTGGCTGCCGCCAGTGATGTTGTTCCTCCTGTTTCACCTTGTGCCGGGGAGGAACTGGGGGCCGTTCCAGCAAATTCCAGAGATAAAGAGACAAATCCTTAAAGCAGCAAGAGACAAGAAATCCCTAACTTATATGGGCAGAAATATTAGATTAACAGCAGACTCCCCACAGAGACCTGGCAAGCCAGAAAGGGCAGTAGGATATATTCAGGGTATGAAATAAGAACATGCAGCCAAGAATACTCTATCCAACAAGGCTCTCATTCAGAATAGGAGAGATAAAGAGCTTCCAAGATAAGCAGAAACGGAAAGAATATGTGACCACCAAACCAGCTCTGCAAGAAATATTAAGGGGGACTCTGTAAAAGAAAGAGGAAGCCCAAAGAAATAATCCACAAAAACAGGGACTGAGCAGGTATCATGGTGACACTAAATTCATATATTTCAATAGTAACTCTGAACGTGAATGGGCTTAATGATCCCATCAAAAGAAGCAGGGTTTCAAACTGGATAAAAAAGTAAGAGCATCTATTTGCTGTCTACAAGAGACTCATTTGAGACCTAAAGACACCTAAAGCCTGAAAATGAAAGGTTGGAGAACCATTTACCATTCAAATGGTCCCCAAAAGAAAGCTGGGGTAGCAATCCTCATACCAGATAAATTAAAGTTTATCCCAAAGACTGTAGTAAGAGATGAAGAGGGACACTATATCATACTTAAAGGGTCTGTCCGACAAAAGGACCTAACAATCATGAATATTTATGCCCCTAATGTGGGAGCTGCCAAGTATAACAATCAATTAATAACCAAAGTAAAGACATACTTAGATAATAATACATTAATAGTAGGAAACTTCAACACGGCACTTTCTGCAAATGACAGACCTAAGCACAACATCTCTGAAGAAACAAGAGCTTTAAATGATACACTGGACCAGATGGATTTCACAGATATGTACAGAACTTTACATCCAAATGCAACTGAATACACATTCTTCTCAAGTGCACATGGAATTTTCTCCAGAATAGACCACATACTGGGTCACAAATCAGGTCTTAACTGATACCAAAAGATTGGGATTGTCCCCTTCGTATTTTCAGACCATAATGCTTTGAAACTTGAACTCAATCACAAGAAGAAATTTGAAAGAAACTCAAACACGTGGAGGTTAAAGAGAATCCTGCTAAAAGATGAAAGGGTCAACCAGGAAATTAGAGAAGAATTAAAAAGATTCATTGAAAGTAATGAAAATGAAGATACAACTGTTTAAAATCTTTGGGATACAGCAAAAGCAGTCCTTAGAGGGAAATACATTGCAAGAGAAGCCTCCCTCAAAAAATTGGAAAAAACTCAAAACACAAGCTAACTGTGCACCTAAAGGAACTGTAGAAAGAACAGAAAATAAAACCTACACCAAGCAGAAAAGGTTAATAAAGATTCAAGCAGAACTCAATGAATAGAGACCAGAAGAACTGTGGAACAGATCAACAAAACCAGGAGTTGGTTCTTTGAAAGAATTAATAAGATAGATAAACCATTAGCCAGCCTTATTAAAACAAAAGAGAAAAGACTCTAATTAATAAAATCACAAATGAGAGAGAAGAGATCACAACCAATACCAAGGAAATATAAATAATTTTAAAAACATATTATGAGCAGCTATATGCCAATAAATTAGGCAATCTAGAAGAAATGGATGCATTTCTGGAAAACCACAAACTACCAAAACTGGAACAGGAAGAAATAGAAAACCTGAACAGGCCGATAACCAGGGAGGAAACTGAAGCAGTCATCAAAAACCTCCCAACACACAAAAGTCCAGGGCCAGATGGCTTTCCAGGGGAATTCTATCAAGCGTTTAAAGAAGAAACCACGCCTATTCTACTAAAGCTGTTTGGAAAGATAGAAAGGGATGGAATACTACCAAACTTGCTTCATGGGGCCATCATCACCTTAATTCCAAAACCAGACAAAAGACCCCACCAAAAAGGAGAATTATAGACTAATATCCCTGATGAACACAGACGCAAAAATTCTCCACAAGATACTAGCCAATAGGATCCAACAGTACATTGAGAAGATTATTCACCATGACCAACTGGGATGTATTCCCGGGATGCAAGGCTGGTTCAACACTTGTAAAGCAATCAATGTGATTCATCATATCAGCAAGAGAAAAAACAAGAACCTTAGGATCCTCTCATTAGATGCAGAGAAAGCATTTGACAAAATACAGCATCCATTCCTGATCAAAACTCTTCAGAGTAGAGGGATAGAGGGAACATTCCTCAACATCTTAAAAGCCATCTATGAAAAGCCCATGGCAAATATTATTCCCAACGGTGAGACACTGGGAGCCTTTCCCCTAAGATCAGGAACACGACAGGGATGTTCACTCTCACCGCCGCTATTCAACATAGTCCGAAAAGTCCTAGCCTCAGCAATCAGGCAACAAAAAGAAATAAAAGGCATTCAGATTGGCAAAGAAGAGGCCAAACTCTCCCTCTTTGCAGATGACATGATACTGTACATAGAAAAACCCAAAAGACTCCACCCCAAGATTGCTAGAACTCATACAGGAATTTGGTAGTGTGGCAGGATACAAAATCAATGCCCAGAAGTCAGTGGCATTTCTATACACTAAGAATAAGACTGAAAAAAGAGAAATTAAGGAGTCGATCCCATTTACAATTGCACCCAAAAGCATAAGATACCTAGGAATAAACCTAACCAAAGAGGTAAAGGATCCATATCCTAATAACTACAGAACACTTCTGAAAGAAATTGAGGAAGACACAAAGAGATGGAAAAAAATATTTCATGCTCATGGATTGGAAGAATTAATATTGTGAAAATGTCAATGTTACCCAGGGCAACTTACATGTTTAATGCAATCCCTATCCAAATACCATGGACTTTCTTTACAGAGTTAGAACAAATCATCTTAAAATTTGTGTGAAATCAGAAAAGACCCCAAAAAGCCAGGGGAATATTGAAAAAGAAAACCAAGGCTGGGGGCATCACCATGCCAGATTTCAGGTTGTACTACAAAGCTGTGGTCATCAAGACAGTGTGGTCCTGGCACAAAAACACACATAGATCAATGGAACAGAATAGAGAATCCAGAAGTGGACCCTGAACTTTATGGTCAACTAATATTCGACAAAGCAGGAAAGACTATCCACTGGAAAAAAAGACAGTCTGTTTAATAAACGGTGCTAGGAAAATTGGATGCCATGTGCAGAAGAATGAAACTAGACCACTCTCTTACACCAGACACAACGATGCACTCAAAATGGATGAAAGACCTAAATGTGAGACAAGATTCCATCAAAATGCTAGAGGAGAACACAGGCAACAGCCTTTTTGAACTCGGCCACAGTAACTTCTTGCAAGATACATCCATGAAGGCAAAAGAAACAAAAGCAAAAATGAACTATTGGGACTTCATCAAGATAAAAAGCTTCTGCGCAGCAAAAGAAACAGTCCACAAAACTAGAAGACAACCTACAGAATGGGAGAAGATATTTGCAAATGACCTATCAGATAAAGGGCTAGTGTCCAAGATCTATAAAGAACTTATTAAACTCAACAGCAAAGAAACAAACAATCCAATCACGAAATGGGAAGACATGAAGAGAAATCTCACAGAGGAAGACATGGACATGGCCAATATGCACATGAGCAAATGCTCTGCATCACTGGCCATCAGGGAAATACAAATCAAAACCACAGTGAGATCCCACCTCACACCAGTGAGAATGGGGAAAATTAACAAGGCAGGAAACCACAAATGCTGGAGAGGATGTGGAGAAAAGTGAACCCTCTTACACTGTTGGTGGGAATGTGAACTGCTGCAGCCACTCTGGAAAACTGTGTGGAGGTTCCTCAAAGAGTTAAAATAGACCTGCCCTACGACCCAGCAATTGCACTTTGGGGAATTTACCCCAAAGATACAGATGCAGTGAAACACTGGGACACCAGCACCCCGATGTTTCTAGCAGCAATGTCCACAATAGCCCAACTGTGGAAGGAGCGTCGGTGTCCATCGACAGATGATGGATAAAGAAGCTGTGGTCTATGTGGACAGTGGGATATTCCTCAGCCATTAGAAACGACAAATACCCACCATGTGCTTAAACATGGATGGAACTGGAGGGTATTATGCTGAGTGAAGTAAGTCAATCGGAGAAGGACAAACATTATATGGTCTCATTCATTTGGGGAATATAAAAAATAGTGAAAGGGATTATAGGGGAAAGGAGAGAAAATGAGTGGGAAATATCAGTGAGGGTAAAAAACCATGAGAGACTCCTAACTCTGGGAAACGAACTAGGTAGGGGTGGTGGATAGGGAGGTTGGCGGGGGTTGGGGGTGACTGGGTGACGGGTACTGAGGGGGGCAGTGGACGGGATGAGCACTGGGTGTTATGCTGTATGTTGGCAAATTGAACTCCAATAAAAAATATACAAAAAATAATACAGAAACAGTCTCCATTTAATATTTTTTTTGAAATTACCAAAAATTTTTAAGAAAAATACAAAGAGGGGCGCCTGGGTGACTAAGCAGCTAAGCATCTGCCTTCAGCTTAGGTAATGATCCCAGGGTCCTGGGATTGGGTCTCGAATCAGGTTCCCCACAAGGAACCTGCTTCTCCCTCTGTCTCTCTCTCTTTTCTCTGTCTGTCATGAATAAATAAAACCGTAAAGAAAATAAGAAGAGGGTCCCCTGGGTGGCTCAGTGTTTGAGCGTCTGCCTTCGGCTCATGGCATGATCCTGGAGTCCCAGGATCGAGTCCCACATCAGGCGTCCTGCAGGGAACCTGCTTCTCCCTCTGCTTGTGTCTCTGCCTGTCTCTGTGTGTCTCTCATGAATAAATATAATCTTTAAAAAAATAAGAAAAATACAAAGAATTCCTAATTACTCTCATCCAGGTATTCCAAATGTTAACATTTTGTCACATTTACTGTATAGTTCTATGTAAGTATGTTATTTTTTCTTCTGTAACATTTGGAAATAATCACTATCTCTCTAATCCTAAGTACTTTATTGTTTATTTTTGAAAATAAAGATATTCTCTTACATAAATGCAGTGTGGTGATCAAAAATCAAGAAGTTAATGTTGATGCAGTACTAATATCTAATCTGTAGATTGTATTCAAGTCGAAGTTATTTTATAAGAAGTTTTCAATATTTTTTTAAAAGTCACTTGTTTTGTCCTGTGTCCTTCATGCTTCTTCAAGTGGGACATCTTTGAGTCAATCAGGAATTTGCCAGTAATTAGAAGGAGGCAAAGAAGGAGGGATCAGGATTTTTCTGTTAAGACACCAGGGACTGAGGCAAGATGAGGTCAGATATTTTTCTGGAAATAGGAAATGATAGATGGAGAGGAGACAGAGAGAGAGGGAGAGAGAAAGAGAGAGAGAGACTGAAAATGTGAATAACTTAAAAAAATTTTATTTGTTTATTCATGAGCAACACAGAGAGACGCAGAGACATAGGCAGAGGGAGAAGTAGGCTCCTTGTGAGGAGTTCCGCCTGATGTGGGACTGGATCCCAGGACCCCAGGATCATGACCTGAGCCAAAGGCAGAAGCTCAACCACTGAGCCACAAAGGTGCCGTGAAAATGTGACTAAAGGGAGATTTCAAATGCCCATGTGAGGACAGGCACTTACTCCTGTTTCCCTCTTTCTAGCTCCTGAAGTCCCCCTTGCCTGGAATGTGAGAAAGATGCCACATCCTGGGCTGGGCTCTCTTTGGTAAATGAGCCAGTGTGCCTTCCTAGCAGTTGTGGCTAGGGTACACTCATACACACCTGCACACATACTCACACACCTCTAGCTAAACTTTAAAAAAATATGCTCCTTTAGAAACTAATCAAGGCCTTGCTTTCCCCTATTACACCACTTTGCCTTTTCAAATAATTCCCTCTTCTTCATGGCCCCAGTAGATGCCATGTAAATGTGAATTAATGTATCAGTCTTTCTAAACACACACTGACACTCTTTTCACAGTATGCATATTTAAAAAGGAAAAAGTTGAAAACACTTAATGAAGCCAATCTGTTTCTTTCCACGAGTGTTTAGGAGTGGCTGAAATGTCGCTATCCAGGGCCTCTGAGTCAGGGGCAGCTGGGACCTGGGTGTTCCTCAGTTCTCATTTTCCATCATAGTGATCATGCCATCTGCCTTTTGTCACTTGTGCTCATCACACTGGAGATGGGAAGCAGGCAGTGCTGTCTGATTAGACTCAGGTTTCCCTGGGACTTGTACCTACCTGTCTCTCACCATTTAAATTGAAGCTTCTTTTCCTTGGCATGACTAGCCCTAGACCTGGAATATGAGGACAGCACGCTGAGAAATATGGGAAAACAGCCAAATTTGTGTCTTTGTCCAGAGAGGGATCATTTGTCTACACAGTCTGCAATTATTCACGGTTCTCAACTATGTGTTTTTGATCTGTTTAGGAACAAATACACTTAGCTATAATTTATATCTAAATGTAAACCTAGTTTATCAAAAACTATGAGGATTTGAGTGTGACTGGGTTGCTCAGTTGGTTAAGTGTCCAACTCTTGATTTCGACTCAGATCGTGATCTCAGGGTCAAAAGATCCAACCCTCCATGTTGGGCTCCATGCTCAGCACAGAACCTGCTTGGGATTCTCTCTCTGCTTCTCCCCGTCACCCCCAGTCTCATGCACTCTCTTTCTCTCTCAAATAAATAACTAAATATTAAAAAAAAAAACAACACTGAGGATTTGGTAGCCAGAGTAGTAATTGACTAGAATCGGCACTTTGGTGTTTGATAACAATATTCTCTGGCTCAATGATTATATCTCTGGTCCAGTAGATAATATTGCTTGACACTAATTAAGTCAGGTAATATTTACCTTGAAAAAAATCTTAAAGTTGGCCTCCTTCTTTAATCAAGAAGAGACTAACTCTTCTTGATTTCACATGAATATGCCTCGGTTTACTCATTTATGCCCCTTCTTTCCCTCAGGGGTTGCCAAATTTCACAGGGCAGAGAAAATGTGGCCCTTGATGCTGAACTTGTGGAGGAATTTGGTATTCAGTAGAAAGTGTCCATTTTATCCTGCATATAGCAATGATGATTTTTAATGACTTTCAAAATAGGTTCTAAATACAAGTTGTCCTTCTGTGAGTCAGGTAAGGAGTATGGGCAAAGACAGAGCATGGACATAGATTAGGAAGTGGACCAAGGGCTCTCCTCTTGAGGAGCTTTCTACTTAGCTTGACTGTGGGGTCATTGCTTGAATGACCTAGACATGCTGACATTCCTCTTTGTTCTAGGACTAAGATTACAAGGAGAGTTTTTTATTGTAACTCTTCTCTTCTGGTAATAATGAAAATGAAATATTAAGAGCTCTTCATTACAGGCCTTAGGGAAATACGCAAATATGTTACAACTTTATAAAATATGTCTGATTAAATATCTCATTTCTCCACTTCCATAATCGGGAGATAATAGACCAGCTGATTGTGCTAAATGTATTTCAGCAAGCCTCACTGTCTTGTTCCATCAGGAGGGAATACTTATTTCTCCATTGTGTCATCTTTGTCTACAAAGGATAATTCATTCCTACTATTCAAAGTAAATTTCTTTAAAAAAATCAATAATCAAACTCTATTTCTGATATATATAAATATTTGCATATGTATGAATATCTACATATAGATATGCATTGACCAGTTGAAAGTTGTTTTTTTTTTGTTTGTTTGTTTAGGGAGATTAAGAAAAATTTTTGCATCCTTCATAATGCTTTTCCTTCTTTTATTTGTGTTTCTTTGGGTAAAAATTTTATAGTAATTGTGTGCATTTTTAAGAACAGAACTAAGTAGACGTTATAAAAAATTGAGTGCTAATTTCTGAATCACTAACAGAATGTTGTGGTTTGTTTTAAACTCCCACATGCCTCCTATACCAAGTACTTTGGTTTGGTAGGACAGTTCAATTAAAGTAGAAGAATAAGGATGGAGCATTTACTGTATGTCAAATGTTGTGCTGAGATCCGGATATATTAGGATGAACAAGTTATGGATGCTTAGTGTCAAACAACAAAACTATTATTTTTGTGTGCTTATATGTCTTGTTTCATGCAATAAGAGCAAAGATATAGATGATGTTTGGAAATGGAGAAATTATCTTCATTTGGAACAAGCGGGGAAGTTCTTTCAGAATAGCCTGGATGGAGTTTTGAAGGATCACTACCCAGAGTTTTGAAACTTACCATCCAGCAATAGTGAAGGTTGTCATTCCAGATGGTGAGAACAGCATGTGCAAAGGAGGGGGATTCTTAAACATTGTATTCCATGTAAGGGCAAATAGAAGTGCTTTTGGAGTGCTAGAGTATAAAGGGACACGACAGTATGAGAGTGAAAAGATCAATATGGCTCAGACCACGTAAATCCATGAAGACCAGTCAAGGAACTTGACCTTTATTTTATAAGAAATGTGGAACCAATGAAGGGAGCAAGAAAAAAGATGACTAGTCACTCCCCAGACCTTGGTTCCACTCCTGTCCAGAGCTTTGCTATTTAGCCACAGGAACACGGATGACTGTACCTCAAAGGATGTCTGTCAGCATTCATTAAGACCAATGCTTAATCTCAGCTGACAACATCAATGTCAAAACTAGAGCTTGGCGCTGGCAGTATTTCAGCAGAGGAGCCTTCGGAGCTTCCATGAGCTGGTTCAATAAACAATCTTGCTGTGAAACACAGAGCATGGTGTTTATAAGGGTTTTAGCTGGCACATCCACAAAGTCGCAGTGTCCTGTCCACTAATTCCACTGTGAAATGTTGAAATACAGCTCTTAGCTCCAAGAAAGCATGTAGGCTTCTATTTGTATGCAAATAGCTGCCATTCATGTGTGAACTACAGCAGGTAACTGGCTCTGCCAGATGGAATAATTTGGGGGAGGGCCATGCTCCGTGCTAAAGGCCACAGGTATCCAACATGCTAACTCATTCCTCTTTTCCACATCACCCCCTGGGGAATAATCATTTTAATAATGGGCATTAAGGAAAGGAAACTCCATTCTACCTTGACATCATCTAGTAAACAAAATAGTACTAATTAGTGCAATACTAAGCTAATGTAATATTTGATGCAGTTGGCAAATTGAATAATAGACATGGAAAGGAATAACAGGGGACATAGTAAATGGATAAATCAAGAAAACTCCCTGGCATTTTGAAAGGGTACAGAGTATATTTATTTTTCAGAGGAAAACCATTGTGGTCTCAACCCCTTTAGTGATTACGGGTACATGTCTCTGGGATTGGGATGCTTGAGTTTTTATCACAGCTCCACCTCTTAATAACCAGGAGAATGAGTGACTTATGCTTCCTAAGTGTCAACTTTCTCATCTGGAAAGTGAAGAGAATAGGAGATGCCTGAATTTAATCCCCCCATGATCCTGTTAGGTAAGTCTGATTGAAGTAGTTGAACAAATTGCCTGATACATAGTAAAGCTTCCTAATAATAACTATAATATCACACTATAAATAAAATCTCCATAAAAGCTTGTCGAATTAAATTTATTTATCCATGTGGTAGCTAATGGTGCATTGTGAACACTGATTCACAAATCTGATTTCTCCAATAAACAGGAAGCTCTTAAGGCCAGAAACCATGTCTTCTCTCTTTATTGTCAGCAGTTTGCTCAACAGCCTAACACTTAGCAGGTGTTCAACAAATAGCTGTTAAACGCAGATTTTTTCCTCTTTTAACACTTAGTAGTATTTGCTGTGTTTTTATTTTTCTTTCTTCTTCTCCCTCATATCTTCTTCTCCATCGTCATCATCATCATTATCACCACCATCATCGTCATCTTTTATCCTATTTTTAGTGACAAAGAAATATAATGTGTCCCAGCAGGAATCCTGCAGATGGCGTGAAAAGCAGTGTTGCAGATACTCAGATGTCCTCTAGGAATACACATCAGCTTGTGTATCTAATATTTTTCATTTGAATCTTCAGACAGACCTCTTACCCTTCCCTCGCCCTATTCTATGGTACACTTTTCTGGATTTCATTAATTAGTTTGCTTATATTCTAGCTTTCTGATGGATTAAGCCAGTGAAACCCAGGAAGGTGAGGGCAGGGGGAGGGCAGATTTCTCTCTATTGGGTTTCGTTGTTGCTCTTGTTCTTCTCTTTATAACCACAGCTTCTGCCGGGCAACTTTCTCTTCTAGTAGATTCTGCTATTTATTTCCTTTTCTTGCCCTTCTAGGCCTTGCCGGTTTCCTGTAACTCTGCCCACTTTTGTGTAAATAGTCCTTTTTATTAATTTATTCCCCAAGTTGCTCTTCTTGAGTCTGCCATCTGTTGCCTGCCAGGACTCTGACTGATAATGGCTTATGGAGAATATCGGTTTTAACAGGTTGCTACCAAGTCTGCATGGTCTATAGCTTCCACTTACAAAGTAGCAGAACTTGGCTGTCTCTCCCTACCCCCAAGACCATATCCTACTTTTATAGGGGTCACTACATGTAGAGAAGGGGAGGGCCTCCCACGTAATCAAGTGGATTGATCTTCACAGAACCTTTCTTCCTTGGGTGGAGTTGTTATTGCCCCTTGCATGCCATCTGTCCCCAGATTTCCGATATGTTGTAGTCTATACACTGCTTAGGCCACCCTTAAGGTGGTGGCATCCCGTTTCCCTTGCAACCCCCTCCTCCTTTGCCTCTGATCACGATGTTGCTGAGACATTTATTCTTTCTTATGTGTTACCCTAGAAGCCCTCTACCTTTGGCTTGTTATCTAATCTCCATTAATCCCTTCTCTTTTTGATAGATTAGAAGTCACTATCTTATTTTTGTGTGCAGCTATTTCTTAGAGGAGAATAAACCCAGGACCCTTTTGGACACAGTGCTTTCCTTTCTACCATCTGGATTCCTCCTTCCCAGGGTGCATTCTGCAGCTAGGTCAGAGAGAGTTCAGGTACAATGGCACATGACCTACCACTACTCGTCCTGCTCTGGGGATCAAGCCAGAGCCTTTCCTTTTAATTTCTGGGTAGTTTTTCTCTTGCTCCCCTCACTGCCTTTTGACTACTCTGAAGCTTCTTCTAGTCCAGCAAATGTATTATATTCTTGTTTGTTGATTGACATGGAAGAACTTTATTTTCTTTCCCAAGGGGCCTTTAGGCTCAGGCCTAAGGAAAAACTGTGCCTAGCTATCTTTCTAGGAGTCCCTGAAAATCTGGAATCACTAAGTAGTGGTTAAAACAGATTTCTGTCATCAAGGTAACTCTTCCTCATTTCCTAAGGTTGTTTCCAAGCAAGGTATCCTATCCGTTAGTTAGACCTTTGAAATTCATAACATCTCATATTTGTTGCTTTGAGATGTTTTTACCTTCATCTCATTTGATCCTTATGTAGGACACAGAAGGACTCTAATACTTGGAGTATTTACATTTAAATACCACCAAATGCATTGTGGTGGATAATTAGACTTCCAAATTAAAAAATCTGGGTTCATTGCCTTTTTTTACTACTCCAAACTGCCTACTAGTTGGTATCCAAAAAGAATTCTAGGGCTAATTTATTTTTTATTTATCTCTTAAAAAATTATTTATTTATTTATTTATTTATTTATTTATTTATTTATTCATGAAAGACACACACACTCAGAGAGAGACAGAGAGAGAGAGAAAGAGACACAGGCAGAGGGAGAAGCAGGCTCCATGCAGGGAGCCTGACATGGGATTCGGTCCCAGGACTCCAGGATCAGGCCCTGGGCTGAAGGCAAGTGCTAAACCACTGAGCCACCCAAGGACCCTCTAGGGCTATTTTAAAAGCTCACTTTCTTTTTCCTCTTTTACCATGGGGACAAGGAGGACTTGCTCACTTAATTCATTACAAACAGCTCTTTCACCATCTACTGTATAAGAGAGATACTTAATCAAGTGCTTAAAACAAGATGTACTTGTTTTTTTATAAAGAAATGTATAAAAATGAATCCCAAACTTCTGTTCAAATCTTTTATGAAGGAAACACAACTTGAGAATTTCGAAATTATGCTCAGAGATTTCTGTAACTTAAGCTTGAAAAAATGCTCACTTAAGAAAACTAGAATTCTATCCTATGAAAATGTATTTGGTGACTCATTTCTGTAAGAGGGAGCTTCCACTGTAAAACTAATGAACTTTATTTTTAGATTATCAGCAAAATGAAGACGTAAAATTGAAACAGAACTCTCAGGTGCAGTATCAGTTCTTGAATATTCATTCTTATGTCACAGTTTAAGAGATGTCTTCATAAACAAACTGTAATGATACAAACGCAATTTACCCCATTTGAAGGGTCAGAAAGATGGTGATGTTGAATGTGAATCTCTTGAGGAAGGGGGGAGAATGAAAGGGATAAATACGTCGGGATGTGGGAACTGTGATCACTCATCACAGTGACTGTTTCTTGAGAGCATATAATATGTCTTGAGAGCAAGACCTTATCTGCATATTTTGGGGCATGTTCTTCTTTGAAAAACCCATTGGATCCTGAACTCATTCATGGCTCACCTGCTTCTCAGCCTCATTTCTGTTTTGTAGGTTTTTTTTTTAACCGACTTTGCCCAACTCTGAAGATCCAAGCTAAGTAACCTCAGGACCTGTGAGGCAGTAAAAAGAAAAAAGCCTGAGCCCCCAAGTTGGAGGCCTGACCTGGGGCAACTCACTCAAGCTGTCTGAGCTTCACTTAGCTTCCTCAGATTTAAAATGGGGGACAATTATACTACGTACCTCCCCAGAATCCTCCCAACAAGACTCTTGCTTGCCTTTCCACATCAGCCATCATCACTTTCCTTTGAGTGGCCTTTGCTCCAGACACGCCAGCCTCCCTGCCCTTCCCAAATCACAGCAATTATGTTTGTTCATGCCTCCATGCATCTGCGCGCACTGGTGTTTTCTGCCTGAAATGGTTTTGCTTTCCATGCCCACCTGGCGAGCTCCTACCATTCTTTACATCTCGGTTCAAGAGTTCTGTTCCTTAAGCTTTTCTTGGGTTTTCCAGGCAAAGTTAGGGATTCTCTTCTTTACTGTCTCACGATACTGTCCTACCTATGGTCTATTTTTAATATCCTTACGCTTTCCATGGAATCGCTCTTTCCATGGAGCTGCAACATGTTCAAAGAAGTATGGGTGGTGTATATGGCTGGACTGTGATATGTATTATTGGAGAAATTACCAAAATAGAGGTTAAAATAAGAGATTAGCTATGAAGGAGCTTGAATGTATACGAAAGAGTAGGACTAATCTAAGTCAATGTTTTTCAATGTCTCAGTGAAACTTTTTACTGAAAAAGACAAGTATTCAGACGGGAAATATGTAACAAAGAAAAGGAGAATCACCTCTGGTGGAAGCCAGAGAGATGGACGAAAACTGTCTGCTTTTCCTATTCTACCAGTTGCCTCTTATTTCAAGGTCCTTGAGGGCACATCTGTAAACTCACTAGGCTTTCCACAAACACAGTCTGAAAACCTGCTATAGTTACTGGGCAGTTACCAGATCTGTGTTAGAGAAAGGTCACCACCAGCTCTATGAAGACAAGGAAGACCACATGTTTAGTAATTGCAGAGAGGTGATGAGAGCCCGTAGTAAAGCTATGAAGGTGAAAGTAAAGAAGAAGGACAGATATAGTGCCAGGCCAAGGGCAGAGTCAGCATGATGTTGTGACTTCTTAAATATAGGGTGTGAGAGAAGTGGAAGTACCGAGATTGTCTGCAGTTTTCCCATCAGCTTAGATTGATTAGGAAATTCTGGGCAACACTAGGGAAAAACCATGAGAGAACTACGTTCATCTTATTCCAGAGCATGGGTCCTTCATGCTGAAAATGTGAGGCTGGTCCTCAGGGAAGAGGAAAGTCCCTTGGAAAGAGAAAGAGAATGATGAATAAGCATCTAGAATAGAGTAAGTCCCATGATACTGTTAACCAAATATAAACTCCTCAGATAAGAGCTCTAAAATCCCGATGGTTTGGAAAGGGGGTGGAGGGCCCTCCATAATACTGTGGACTTGGGTTGGGTGTGACACGATCATGACAAAGTTCAAAACATGAAAGAGATCGATTGAGAATGAATAACAAAAAAAGGATATAAATTCCCAAGAGTGATTGGCAGATTTTGGAATCTACCAAGGCCCACATATATCAATTGAGAAAGATTCAGGAAGTGAATATCTACTAGACATAAAGGCATTTACTAAAGGAACAAAAATATCTCATGTCACCATCATCCACTCTCCTGAACACACCAAATATACACATGTTGCTTGTGCTCAATAGCGTAGGCACCTTGCTTGGAAACCAGTCCTTCAGAATGTCATCACAGCTCATTCCCTGAACCAACTGGTATTTCCCTCATCTAATACATCAGCAAAATCTATTGACGCTACCTTCAAAATGTCTTCTGCATCTACAGGCATGTTTCTATCCCTTCTGTTGTCATCTTTTCCTGGTTCAATAAAATGGCTTCCCTATATCCACTTTTGTGTTTCTACTTTCACCTTGAACTCAACAAAATTTATTTTACAGAGAGCAGCCAGAGTGAGCTTTTAAAAATATAAAATCAGACCCTATTACTCTCCTTCTCAAAACCTTCATTGCTTCCCCATACTTTGCCCAGTCTTCAAATGTCTCTGCAGTTTGGTCCCTTCCACTTTGCCACTCCCACACGAGAACATCTACCTACCTGGCTCCTTCTTACTGGTTACACTGCCTTCTTTGTGGCTCCTGAAAGATACAGGAGCAGAGCCTGGGTGCTTCCTGTGCCCTCTGTCTGAAATGTGATTTTCCTGTGAAATTGAGTTGGCTTTTTTTTAAAATTTTAATTATTTATTTATTTATGAGAGAGAGAGAGAGAAAGAGAGAGAGAGAGAGAGAGAGAGAGAGAGAGTCAGAGACACAGGCAGAGGGAGAACCAGGCTCCATGCACCGGGAGCCTGACGTGGGATTCGATCCCGGGTCTCCAGGATCGCGCCCTGGGCCAAAGGCAGGCGCCAAACCGCTGCGCCACCCAGGGATCCCAAGTTGGCTTTTTCTCTCACTTTTTTCAGGTATTTCCCCAAATGTTATATGCTAAGAGGCTTTCTTTGACTACCTGAACTAAAGGAGCCTTATCCCCTATTGCCATCCCAAGCCACCCCTTAATCCTTCCATGTTTCTTCATAGTACTTGTGTACCCTAGAGATTTATATTTTATTTGCTCTCATGCATTTCTTTAATGGGTACCTTTCTCATTAGAATATAAATCTTTGAGGAAAGAAACTTTAGTTTTTGTTGGCCACTGTTAAATTGCCAAGACCTCATATAGTGTCTGGCAGATTGTGGATAGTGTATGTTTTTTGATGGTATGACGAATGAATCAGATGCTTGCTTTTCCTTTTACCTATTTTTCTTCTGGCTCTTGCTTGAATATCTGTGGTTATCTAATCTATACTAGACCAGAAACCGCTTGCCCTAGACCCAAGTAATATGATTTTTCCAGTGCAGAGGAAAACTCCATACTTATCTAGAAGTTGGAGCATCTGGAAAGAATGATTTATTTTGCAGAATATCATGAAATCGGGATCCCTGGGTGGCGCAGCGGTTTGGCGCCTGCCTTTGGCCCAGGGCGCGATCCTGGAGACTCGGGATCGAATCCCACGTCAGGCTCCTGGTGCATGGAGCCTGCTTCTCCCTCTGCCTGTGTCTCTGCCTCTCTCTCTCTCTCACTATGTGCCTATCATAAATAAATAAAATTAAATTAAAAAGAATATCATGAAATCTGGATAAATGCGTTGTGAAATAATGGCATAGATAATTATGTGAAAAATCAGGTTTCATCATATATGTAGCAGTATACCAAAGTGTTTAAGAATAATTTCTAAGAGGAAGAAGTCATAGATCTATAAAAATATTATTCAATGACTTAATATGAATTTTTGCTTAGAATTTGGGAAAAAGTTCAATTATAATTTTATTACAGTTTTAGAACCTCTTAGACAATTCTGAATCATGATAGTGTGAGAATTATTATCAAAGGCCTTAGAGTCCAAAAGAAGTCAGAAGGGTTGTTTTGTGTGTTTTTTTTCCTAGTAATAAAATTTTTGAACCATTATCTGGTTAATTTAAAATACTTGAAGAAACGATTCACCTATTTTTCTCCTTGTACGAATATTCTGTTAACATTTGATAGAAATGTCAAGGAAATTGTTTTCATTATCCAAAGCTCCCATTTTCTTTATTTCATCCCATTACTCTTACTTATATGTCCTTGTTTGTCTTAAATATTCACTCTCCATTTTTAGCCTTGCACACCTCAGCTGTGTTTCTGAATCAGGGAACTGGATTAGAGTTTTCTGTCTTTCTCTCAGCTTTGCTCCTGACTTTCCTCTTCCTCTTACAGCCTTCTCCAATTTAACCCCGTGTTTTGGGGGTTAAAGTGCTCAGTCCTGAGTCTAGCAACTCATCTCAATACAGAGATAGAGCAAAGCTTGCTTGCTTCATATCATGTGTAGTCAAGGTTTGGTGGATTATCTGGTCATCCTAGGCATCATACTTTTTGCTTTCTGCACGTTCTCAATTCATCCAGATAGCAGTCCTGTGAAGTGATTATCATTATTCTCATTTTCCAGATGAAAATATTTGATCAGATGGAAAACCTGGATTTGAATCTCAGACCTGTCTTGCTGACTTCAAATCCAAGGTTCTTTCTGTTCTGCCCTAGAGCAGTAACCCAGAGTCCCTTTTTGGAACCTTTTGGCACTAGAAGCTACTAGTCAATCTAATTGACTGTTCACTTTATTTTTCCTACAGCTAACATATATAAGTTTAAGATGTACAGTGTGGGGACACCTGGGTGGCTCAATGGTTGGGTGCTTGCCTTTGGCTCAGGTCATGATCCCAGGATTCAGGATCAAGTCCTGTATCAGGCTCCCTGGGAGGAGCCTGCTTCTCCCTCTGCCTATGTCTCTGCTTCTCTCTCTCAGTCTGTGTCTCTCATGAATAAATAAATAAATAAATAAATAAATAAATAAATAAATAAATCTTTGAAAAAAATAGATGTACAGTGTGTTGATTTGATGCACTTATCTATTCCAAAATTATTTCCACCATAGTGTTAGCTAACAACTCTATCACATCACATAATTACCATTTCTGTTTTGTGGTGAGAACACTTAAGATTTACTCTTTTGCTAACTTTCAAGTATATAATACAGTATTATTAACTGTAATCACTATGTTGTACATTAGATTCCTGGAACTTGTTCAACCTATAACTGGAAGTTTGTACTCCTTGACCAATACCTCCGTATTTCCCCCACCCCAAGTCCGTGGTATCCACCATTCTACTGTTTATATGAGTTCAGCTTTTTGAGATTCCAAATGTAAGTGATATCATATAGCACTTATATTTCAGTGTCTAACTTATCTCACTTAGTGTTATGTCCTCAGGTTCCAACCATGTTACCACAAATGGCGGGATGTCCTTTTTCATGGCTAAATAATATTCCATTGTACATACATATATACTGTATCTTCTTTATTCATTCACACAACTCAATAGCAAAATAATAATAATAATAATAATAATAATAATAATAATAAAAATAAAAAATAGGCCAAGGAGGGGCATCTGGGTTGCACAGTCAGTTTTAAGCATCTGACTCTTGGTTTCAGCTCAGGTGATGATGTCAGGGTCCTGAGATTGAGCCCCATGTCTCTGTGCTCAGCATGTAATCTGCTTGGTTTTCTCTCTCCCTCTTCCTCTGATCCACCCCTCCATGCTTGCTCTGCTTTTCTGTCTCTAAAATAAGTGGATAAATCTTTTTAAAAAATAGGCAGAGGAACTGAATAGATATTTTCCAAAGAAGACATAGATACACAAATGTCCAACAGGTATGTGAAGAGGTATTCAGCATCATTAATCATCAGAGAAATGCAACTCAAAACCACAATGAGATACCACCTCATTGAGATCAAATAGTTTTGAACCTGTTAGAAAGGCTGTTATCAGGAAGACAAGAGAAAACAAGTGTTGGCAAGGATGTGGAGAAGAGGGAACCCTTGTGAACTGTTGGTGGTAATGTAAATTGGTGAAGCCACTATGGAAAACAGCATGAAAGTTCTTCAAAAAATTAAAAATAGAACTACTATATTATCCAGCAATCCCCCTTCTGGGTATCTATCTGAAGGAAATGAAAAGAGGATCTCAAACAGATATTTGTACTCCCATGTATTGTTCACAACAGTCAAGATAATGGAAAAAAACAAGTGTCTGCCAACAGATGAGTTTTCACTTTAACTTATGGGTTTATTTTAGAAATAATGCTTTGGAAGCTTCTTTGTGGCCACTAAGAACATTATTGACATCATAAAAATATATCATAAAAATTAATAACATAAAATGACTTCATAAAAATTAATAACATTTCCTTCATCAGATTCCTTTCCCCAGCCCCTCAGCCCTGTTCTTAACTCTTAAGTTTCCATGATGCATTTTAGGTTGTTCATTTCTGTCTATATATCTAACCTCTTTGGGTTTCTTTTGATAATTTAGCAGTCTTTATCAGTGTTTGCAATGCCTCCTCATATATTACTATTTGTGAATTTCATTAACAAGCTATCTGCTCCCTTCCTCAGGTCATTAATGAAGATGCTAAATGAAACACAATCCATCAATCCCTGTGCCACCCCAGTAGCAAACTAGGTACTCAGAGGTTTATGATTATTTCTTGTTCGTGACTCTTGAGTCAGTTCCCAAATCAACTGAGAGTACTCATAGCCAAGCCAATTTAAATTAATTTTGCAAGGGGAATTTCATGAGAAAAGCAGCACCTGCTTCTCTAAAACTAAGATGGATCACTTGCATTCACTTAACCTACTAAAATTAAAGTTGTGTCCAAGTAGCAATTATGGGATATTTCTCTGGTGATATTTAATCTTTTTGATTTTCTGTTTGCTTCATATTTTCTGTGACCAGGAACTATTTCTTAAATATGTCTGTTTTTCAGTTCCATGTTTGAAGGTGAGTTTGAAAAACAGTATGAATATGCTTTTGTCTTTATAATTTAGAAGAATGTTTTAATTTTATTTGTTTTCTTCTCTACATCAGCTAATAATTTTTCTGCACAGTTTGTGCTGACACAAAAATATTATGATCAACATTGCATAATAAAAGATGTACAGGCTTTGGGGTCAGCAGGCTTAAATTCAAATTTCTGCTTCACAACTTTCTAGTTGTATGACTTTGGACAATTGGAGAATAGTAACTCCTCTGTATCTATACAAACCTCAAAATATTATAAAAGTCTACTAAAATTTATAAAAACTTAGGGATAGTAATTATTATCTTACTATCTTTCAGAATTTTCTTGAGGATTAGAAATAATGAAATGTCATAAGTACTCAATAAAAAAGTAGCCATTATTGATTTTTTTCATTTGCAAAGACTTCTTAACCTACTCATGTAGTCACATAATTATGTTCCACAAATTAATTTAAAATAGTCAAAAGTCCAGTAAGAAAAAATAAGGAAGTCCTCTATGAAATAAAGGGTCAATCTCACTAGGAAATAATGAATTTCAAATAAAAAATGAGATTCTGTTTCATACCTACTAGACTTACAAAAATGTCATGGGCCAGGAGTTATCAAATTGGCAAAAGTGTATGGAATTAAGAATGCAGACACTGTTTGTGAGACTGTAAAGAACAATCACTTTTCTAGGTGTTTTCAACTGGTCTCCAAAGTTGAATATCAGTAGGACCCTATAAACTTTGTAGGAAATCTCAGATATGTGTAAAAGGAAGTCTATTGTACAAAGATATTCATTACAGTACTGTTTCTAACAGTAAAGAAGCAGAAGTAAATAACTCACTGGAATAGACAAATGGTTACATATACTATACCATATTCATTTTGGCATTCTGTTATAAATTAGGCATTAATAAGGCTGGATGTGATGGAGAACAACTGTACATTAACCATAAGAGGGTTTTGCTTTTTCCACTTAGTATGAAGTCTGGAGGCAGGACTACATGTAGCGGCTGTGGTAGCTTCACAAGGTCATCAAGAATTTAAGCATCTATATATCTTACTCTGTCGTATTTAGCAAGTAGCTCTTTCCTTATGGCTACAAAATGGCTGCACTGCCACCATGAATCACATTCTCATTCTAGGTGGGGAAAAAGGTGAAGAAGAAAGAAACAAGGAGGAGGAGGAAGCAACTGAAGCATGAGGAATGTTTCTGAATAACCCCAAACAGACATTGTTTGCATCTCATTAGCTAGAAATGTATCACAGAGCTAAACTTAGCTGCAAAAGACTTGGAAAATATTATATAATTTTTCAGAAATATAACCACACTAGAAAAATATTATGTTGCTCTTAGTAAGAAAAAAAGTGATGTACAGTAAGGGGTAGGCAACTGGCAGTGTCCTCCCCCATTTAGAAGTTGAAAAAAAAGAATTTTATCCATATCTATCAATCTAGATAAATCCAGAAGCGTAATATGGGTGAAAATCTAAACAACAGAACAGTATTATGGTATGATATAATTTCTGTGATTGAAAAAGCCATATATAGGGTCTCCCGGGTGCTTCAGTTGGTCAAGCGATCAACTCTTCGTTTCAGCTCAAGTCATGATCTCAGCATCCTGAGATAGGGCCCTGCATTGGGCTCCATGCTCACCTTGGAGTCCACTTGAGATTCTTTCCCTCTTCCTTTCCCTCCCCTTTGCTTCTCCCTCTGCTCATGCTCTCTCTCTTTAAAATAAACAAACAAAAACAAGTATCTTTTTTAAAATGCCATATACAAAATAATACTATCTTTTGTTTATGGATACTTGCATGTATTAAAAGTACAAAAATGTGTCTGGGAAAACTATCCAACTTGAGAGATAACAGGAGAATAAATCAGGGCTGGTCTAAATTTAGTTGTTTCAGTTGCTTTTTTGATGTCTGGCTTTGAAGCAAAAGTTCTGAAATTAATGAAAAATATTTATGAATATATTTTATGAAATTATATATTTTAGAGCTTGTGTCTCAGCTTTCTGAAATAAGTCCCATCTTCCAGGTGCCTAGTTGCAATGGTTTCCATTTTGAGTCTTTTCTGCCCGAGACTTCTTAAGTATAAAAGCTTTGACCCTGAGGTGACAATCTAATGGAATTGATATAATCATTTTCCAAGAATGAAATCTGTCATTTAAAATCCATAATAAATATTTGAAGAGAAAAATAATAAGAAAACATAAATAGGGATTTGCTTTTGGTAATCTATTAAAACATTTAATTTTGAGTAAGAATGAACTAGTTTCTTATGCTACCCAAGGCTCTGTGAACTCTGAGATTCTTGTGGAGGAAATTACAAAGATGGAAAGTGAATGGTATTTGATACAATAAGACAGTTGGGTATTTTTTTTTTTTTTTTTATTTATGATAGGCACACAGTGAGAGAGAGAGAGAGGCAGAGACATAGTCAGAGGGAGAAGCAGGCTCCATGCACCGGAAGCCTGACGTGGGATTCGATCCCGGGTCTCCAGGATCGCGCCCCGGGCCAAAGGCAGGCGCCAAACCGCTGCGCCACCCAGGGATCCCCAGTTGGGTATTTTTTAATGTAATGTGTGTTGTGCTATAAAACTTTGAAAACACATTGTTTTGCAGAAGTGGTAAGGTCTGTGGGATTCTTTTCTAATTCCTAAATCAAGTTTAGAGCTTAAAATATTTGCTAGCAGCAATAATAAGATGATAAAATCTAGTTTAATTAATTAAAGCATTATTTATGCTGAGACTTAGCCTTATAAATTCGAGCATTTTTTCATACCTTTGTTTAATAAACTTTTTAAAACACATTTTATATATGAGGTCTTGGTCAGGTGGTAGGAGTTCAGATATTACCCAATTATTGCTCTGGTATTTAAGAAGCTGATGGAGAGCACAAACATGTAAAATAAATACAATAAAAGTAAGAAGAGCATTATTAACTGAATCAGAGGCCTATGACTGCCTTTGGGATGGGAGGATGGAAAGACTTAATTTAGCTAAAGACTGAATCAGCCCAGACACCAGCAGTAAATGGATGGCACACCCAAAACAGGATAATTCAAAGTTGGTTGAATAAAGGACTCTTCAAGAAGTGTGGCCAGGAAATGAAACTACAAGGCATAGTGGTCTGTACTATGCTTAGACTCAAAGCGAGGAGGGGGAAGAAATAGTCAATCTCCACCAACCTCGGACTTCTTGCCAAGGCTCTCTCTCCATTGGTTGAATACAACCAAAGTCCTAGGGCATGACCACTCATAGGTCTCCCGCATCGGGACCTTCTTGAGAAACAAAAATGGTGAGGAAGGGTGGAAAATGGGTCAGGGGGCAAACACAACTCCTGGCAGTATAGTTTAGTTGGACTTAGATGGAAGAGAAAAGGTGTAGGGCTGGCGCATTCTTGATTAGGACGCTGTCCACAGGTACAGAAGAATGAAAGAAGAACTTGTGTCTAGGTTTTATGTAGCTGGAATTTAGGGACTAATTCCTAAATTCCTATATTGGAGTTTGTTAGCAGCATGAGGCAAAATAATCCCTGTTCTCTGTTTTGGGTGAAATCCCAAGATGTCACAATGATATGGTTACATTCTCTGAGTAATCATAAAATTTACTTTTACTTTATGCCATAATGTGGTAGAATATTGCATTGTTTATTATGGCTCCCTCTTTCTCTTGCATGCTCACTCTCTTTGTCTCTGTCTCTCTGTGTCTGTCTGTCTGTTTTTTCTCTCAGGGGAAAATGTGCCTTGAACGGAACACATTGTATGGAATTTAGCATTGCATGTATGTGCACAAGTGTGTGCATGCCATGGTCTCCTTGGGAAGCCTGAAGAGGACTATAAACTCTTTGTCAAAATAATATTTTCAAAAATATAAAATACAGCACATAGAGACTACAAAAGAAACAATTGTATTGGGGTACCTGGGTGGCTCAGTTGGTTAAGCCTCCAACGGCTTAGGTCATGATATTGTGAGATCAAGCTCCACACATGGGGCTCTAGGGATCAGTGATTGTCTGCCTAGAATTCTCTCTCCTTTTCCCTTTGTCCTTCCCCACTTGCACTCTCTCTGTCTCAAGTAAATAAATAAATAAATAAATAAATAAACAAACAAAATCTTAAAAAAGAAATAATTATATTTAAATGCTATTATGATAATATCTAAAAAAGTTGATGTAGTAAAACATGAGCTTCTTTATTAGTACATTAGATAATATATTTTTGTGGTGGGTCTATTAACTATTATAATTTCAATGTAATCGTAAGCATAGAAAATATGTCAAGATAACAATTTTATTTTTATTTATTTTTTTTATTTTTTTATTTTTTAATTTTTATTTATTTATGATAGTCACAGAGAGAGAGAGAGAGGCAGAGACATAGGCAGAGGGAGAAGCAGGCTCCATGCACCGGGAGCCCGATGTGGGATTCGATCCCGGGTCTCCAGGATCGCGCCCTGGGCCAAAGGCAAGCGCCAAACCACTGCGCCACCCAGGGATCCCCAAGATAACAATTTTAATGTTAAACTACAATATCTGTGACACCTACTGTGACAAAGTGACAATTGAAGGAAATGTTAAAATTCCCTTAGATTTTAATGTAAATTGAGATGTCATTTTTCCTATCTAACTTTGGCACTGCTGGTGGTCTGTGTACCTAATTTAAAAAACCCCTCTTTTAAAGCTCACTTATAATATCTTTGAACAAATCAAGTGAATTTTAGAATCATTAAATTCACCAAACATGAGATGAATGCATATCTTATGTGAGACAATATGCTGAGGAGATACATACATAGTAAAGGCAAAAAAATTTTTTTGAACACTTAAAAAAATCTGTAGAAAAATGCAATTTTCCCCAAATGACTAGTCACAAAATATTAGATGCAATAACTAAGTATCTCATCTACTCTTCAGGGAGATAATTCATAACACACAGAGTTACTCATGGACAGTATATTGACTTTAGTGCAGTAAAAAAAGGTCTCCTACTGGTAACATTCTACAATGAAAAATGTAACCTTTTTATGACAGAGCTTTAGCCAATTATATTTATTGCTAATTCTTTTTTTTAAAGATTTTTATTTATTTATTCATGAAAGACACACAGCGAGAGAGAGGCAGAGACACAGGCAGAGGGAGAAGCAGGCTCCATCCCGGGTCTCCAGGATCATGCCCTGGGCCGAAAGTGGTGCTAAACTGTTGAGCCACCGGGGCTGCTCTTTTTATTGCTAATTCTTACAATTGGATGCAAGGTATGCCTTGTTTCAGGGAATAGGATGAAAGCATATTATCTCCCATTAAATGTTGTTACAGATGTATTACTTTAAAAAACTTTTTCTTGAAGTAACATGTAAATAAAGACAAGTACACATGACATAAATGTCCAACTGAATGAATTTTCACAAACTGAGTAAACCTATGTAAGCAAAGCCCTGATTATGAAACAGAGTAAGAAAACACCCCACAAGCCCCCCACTCCATTACTCCCTCCTGGGTAGTATGCCCTTCCCAGTGCCCTTGAAGTCTAGCAGCATACATTCATTTTACTTGGTTTTGTATTTTATGTCATTTGAATTGCATGATGTGGACTCTTGTATCTGGTTTCTTTCACTCACCACCATGCGTGTGTGATCAATTCAGGTTGCTATGTATAGTTATGCATTATTTATACATGTAGCTGCTGAGATTTCATTGAATGAATATAGTGCTATTTATTTGTTTGTTCATCCTACCATTGATATACATTTGGATAATATCAATTGCAATGGTTATTCTAATGCATACTTTTTGGTGAATATATGTGAACATTTCTATTGGGTACATACCCTGGAGTGGAATTACTGAGTTATATGCAGTGGATATGTTCAGCTTTAAAAGACACTTACAGTCAATGAAGTTTGTGATCTTTTCATATGTTTATAGCCCACATTAAGATGTTCTATATTTCCTCTAAGATCTTTATTATTTTATAGTATTTCATATTTAGGTGTGCAGTTCATCTAGACCTTATTTTCTCATTATTCATGGTATGCTTTCTTATTTTCATTTATTATTTTTCCATACGTATATGTAATTGACCTAGAACTGCCCCCCCCCCCCCCCCGCAAATTCCCAGTGTATCTCATGGAATCCTAAAAATCTGTCTTAGGACTTGATTCTGTCCCACCGGTTATTTTGTCTGCACTGTCTTCATTGCTATAGCTTTACACTAGGCTTTCATACGGTTGTATTAATCCTTTAGCTTTGTTCTTTTTCTTCATGATTTCTCAGATGTGCTGCTTTTTAAATCAGACAAAATTAAAAATTCTATTTCAGAGGATGGAGCATCCATAATTATGGATGAAGAATTACATCAGCAGACAGATAGTCTTGGAGGATCCTTTACACACTAAGAGAGAATCATTCCTGTTGAAATATTTAATTTGAACTGAGATAAAGTGTGGTATAACAGGAAGCTCATAGACTTTAAATTCAAATCTGGTGAAAAATGTAGTACTAACCAGGTTCCTCTGATTCAGACACAGCATATATTTATTTGATACCTACTATATGCCAAATGTTATTCTGTGTATTTATGCTGCAGTAGATGATTAATATCATTAACTTCTGTGATCCTTATTTCCCCCTTTCTAGGAAAAATTATTATAGAGATACATCTTAATATCCCACCAAATTATAACCCTGTCTCATAAACTGATTAAGATTCTTTGGCTATAAGCAACAGAAATTGCCTCTGACAAAATGGAATTTATTGGAGAGACACTGGGTGACTCAAAAAGTCAATGAAATTTTGAACAAAAGGACATTGAGAGGACAAGGACCAAGGTAGCTCTAGAGAAGGAACTCATGGAGAAACTAAGCTCCCTAAGAAACCTGAGGCAAGATTTAAGTGACATTGATTTATTGAAAGCTCAGATCCCAGGGCAGAGAGTGAGAGAGAGAGGAAGTGAGGCAGGGAATAATGGGGAACAAGTGCAAGGTGATACATTATTGAGTGGCTGCTATTTCATGATGAGTCATCATGAGTCACAGTTGCTCAGTAGGTATGTTCAGTAAGCTACGTAGAACGGGCAGCTGGACACACTGCACAAAGCTACTGGCCATTGGTCCAGGGCAGTAAAGAAACAGATTCACCTGGCATCTCCGTTCCATCTCTGAACTTTCCTTCAGAGAGTAAATGAGTAACATTTATCTTAGAAGGTGATAACTCCTCCCCTAGCCCCTTCAGCAGCTCTCCATGCTCTGGGGCATATGCTTCCTCTGAGCTCAGAAAGGTCAGGAGGAGCTACAGCGTGAGGCAATGGGACCATGTGGTTGTACACGGAACTAAGGCTCTAGCAGCAACTGAGGTAGAACAAAGCAGCCAAGGGCCTAGAAGGCAGAAGAGATGGGAATAATCTTTTTTTTTTTTTTAATTAATTTTTATTGGTGTTCAATTTACCAACATACAGAAAAACACCCAGCGCTCATCCCGTCAAGTGTCCACCTCAGTGCCCGTCACCCATTCCCCTCCAACACCCGCCCTCCTCCCCCCTTCCACCACCCCTAGTTCGTTTCCCCGAGTTAGGAGTCTTTATGTTCTGTCTCCCTTCCTGATAAGATGGGAATAATCTAATGAGGTACATGTGATTGGTCCCCAACGTTGAATCTGGGGCGTGACAGTTCTTCAAAGTAAGCGTTGCAGGGGAGACAAAAATCAAACCAAGCTAAACAAACAAAGAAACGAACAAACAAAAAAAATATATTCTTGATATTTTGGGCTCATCAAAATAGTGCAGTTAATAGCTAACATGAAACAGACAGGACTAAGTCACGGTAAGAGTTTCAAGTGCCTGCAATGCTCACATATTGTTATGTGAATGTAAAATAGTACAATCACTTATTAAAAAAAAAAGTTCGGCAAAATGATTCTACAATCACTTAGAAAAAGAGTTTAGCAGTTTCTTATGTAGTTAAGTACACAAATATCATATGACCCAGCAATTATGTTCCTAGAGATCTACCCAAGAAAAGTGAAAACATATACTTTCAAGTAACTTGTGCACAAATGATCATAGATTTTTTTTTTCATACTTGCTAAAATCTAGCAACACCCCTCCAGGTGAATAGATAAAAAAATAAAGGTATACAATGAAAGCAATAAAGAATAAAGAAGAATGAACCACTGATATTTAACAATATGGATGAATCTTAAGATAATTATGCTAAGTGAAAGAGGTTAGAGATGTAAGAGTACTCATTTTAAATTCAGAATAGGCAAACCTAATCTGTAGTAACAGAAGTCAGAATCAGTGATTCTCCAGGATGGAGGAGGGAATTGTATTGGCTTGTGGGAACCTTTTGGGTGATGGAAGTACTTTATGACTTGATTGGGGTGGTAGATACATGGAAGTGTACATTTATCAAAACACATTTAAGTGTGGGTACACTTTATTTAATGCTATTATGTCTCAATAAAGTTGATTTAAAAATACTTGCTCTTGAACATGAGTCCACTCTGCATTGTAGGACAATCTACTCAGCACACCAGCTGCTAACACCGACCACAGAATCTTACTTATTAGCATTTCCATTTGTGTCTTTTACACTTTCTGAAATGTATTGTATCACCACCAGGGCTCCCTCTTTTTAGCCCTCTTGCTTTTCTTAGCTTTAAATTTAGTGTATTTTGTACAGGAGACTCTTGGACTAAGAGAAGAAAGTGATTCTCCCAGAATAGGGGCAGCTGCCTCATTTCATACCTGAGCATGGTTCCTGAGTCACCGAATCAGAGATAAATAAATAATAAATGGAGATTCAGAGCCCCTCCCAATTATTTTCTAGGTGGTATGCTTACTGTGACACCATTTGTCGAATGTCTCATTTGAGCTCCCTTGGCTTGTCATTGCTGGGATTTCCTACAGATTCTGTTAATAGCTTGGTTGCCTGTCTCAGTTTCCAGGCTTCCTATGAGTCCTTATGTTTTTCTGACTCTTTGTAGGCATCGAGATGGCATGTCTTGAGATATTGTTATGTGGACTGCTAACCAGATGCCATTTTACATTGGTAAATCCATTTCCATTTACTTTATAGGATTCTCTTTTAAAGATGGTCGCATTCTTCAGCAAGATTTATTCTAACCTAAATGTATGCTGTTTAGTTCTGATTTTGTCATTTTGGAAATTTCTACTTGAGCTTGCCAGCTCTCTCTCTGTCATTTCTAATCAACCGGGCCTTTCCTTCCATGCCTGTATCTATGTAATTACATTAATAGGATGGTGTCCTAGGGGATTTCATCTATATTCTATCTTGAAAGTGAAAAATCAGAATCTTGTAAGTCCTTTCTCATGAAACACCTTCAAAGGATTGATCATATGCATATTTTCTTAGACTCTATCAGCTTATAAAACTCTGCTACAATGAAACTGATAGTACCTTCACTTTGCAGAGCAATAATTGGCTTTCTTTCAAAAATCTAACCCAATTCTTTCCAACTTATTATAGATGAAAGGAGGGTGTATTTAGAAAGATGTATTTACAGGTGAAATGTAGAAAGATGTAGGTAAGTTCGAGTTTGAACATATGGCATGCAGCTTATTAAAAGTGAGTTTTTCACCAAATCCTTTAACCTCTAGAAAAATATTTCTGAATGTCAAGATTTCAGGTTTGACCCCAGACCTACAGGATTAGAATATCTATGGGTGGGAACTGGAAATCTGAATTGTTAATGAATGACTCAGCTTATGAGTTTCTGATGAGCAGGTGTCCAAGTCCACATTTTGAACTTTATCCCATAGTTTAAAGATCCAGTTGGAGTGAGTTGTATCATGTGCAATATTGGAAATGGAGTATCTTATCCTTGATCCGGTCGACATTGCTCAAACTCTTTATTATGTAATAAAAATATATTTTCCCAGTAAGCAGACTAACTGAAGAGTTCCAAGACCAGAAATAGTAAGAGAGGACTCTATTCTGATAGGGGAAATATCTATCACAAAGTTCATGCATTTTAAACTAGGAGATAAATGCAGCTACTAGAATTTTTGTTTTTACTGAATTAAACTTTCACGTTTGGCAGATTTATCTGTTTTTTAGCCGCAAGTGGAAGGTCGTATGTAACAGAGTGTGCTGGTGAAAGGTAAGGAGAGGAGTGAAACTAGATCCAGTAAGTAGAGAATTGAGAAGTGATCCACTTTAAAACATCATAAACAATAGAAATATTGCATTTAAGACATTTGGAGCTACATTGCTTAGGAGAAACAGCACTACTTAAGTTCCTAAAAAAGTAGCACCATAGTATTAAAGCAGGAACTGGCTTGCAAAGGATGGTCTATAATAATAATAATAATAATAATAATAATAAAAGTTGCAATGATATTTAGGTAAAGATGTTTACATTTGCCTTATTACATTTCTGGGGAAAAAAATTTCCCATAAGATTGCTTCTGTTGAGGCCTAGATCTAAACAAAGGGAAGGGGGAAAAAAAACTAAATAAAAGAGGAAAAATATACTTATACAAAAGTGACAGGAGTTTTGCTTCTTTTCTTTACACAAGAGTAAAGGGTGTCATAAGCCAGTGACCTACTTTGGGAAATCAAATGCAACGGATTCAGATGTAGATGTGTTTTGGAGGCTTGTGATGGGACACTCAGATGAATTTCTGCCAGTTTTTGTTATGAAATTTTATTTTATTTTTAGATTTTATTTATTTATTCATAAGAGACACAGAAAGAGGCAGAGACACAAGCAGAGGGAGAAGCAGGCTCCCTGCGGGGAGCCGGGTGTGGCACTCGATCCTGGGACCCCGGGGTCATGACCTGAGCCCAAGGCAGAGGCTCAACCGCTAAGCCGCCCAGGGGCCTGATATCAAGTTTTAGAAACAGAATTTCTGCAGGAACCAAAGGAAGAAATGTCTCAGTGACTATGAATGATACTTTGGGGCAATTAAAAAACATGATTAAAATTTTGCCGACAGTATTCTAATCTATGATACGTAGACTTTACAGAGATATCATCATGATGATAACTACTGGCAATGAGCATGGCGCTGGCCACTGGAATAAGTGCTTATGTATATTCTCATATTTAATCATTGCATTAGTCTTACTATGTAGGTATTATTACTATTCCAACTTTATAGATGAGGACCCGGGGTTTAAAGGGATCCATAAAGCATATCTAGGATAACATGGCTAGTTAAGTGATAGCATAAAGACTACCACACGTGTTTTTGAACTTCAAATCCTTACTTTTATTTTTAAATGTAAGTCCTTTGACCAACATGGGGCCTGGATTCATGACACTGAGATTAAGAGTCACATGCTCTACCAATTTAGCTAGCCAGGCACCCCTAAATACTATTAATTGCTCCATGAGACTCTATGTGTGTGTATTTATATCAACATTTATGTTTATGTTTCATATCTATATTTAGGTGTTTGCTTGTTAGAAATATATATATATATTTCTAGATATAAATAAGCGTATGTCTCTTTCTATCATCTTGAACTTTCTGCGCTAGCCAAGTGGCAAGAAAGCATAGCTTTTTCAAAGAAGAGTAGATATTCACAGTTAAGTTGGGAGATACCATAGAAAACCAAAAGGAAACTCTTGAAAAATTTAGCATTGAGTCTTCGTATTTGACTGAAGTTACTTCAATATCTACATCAATATGTAATGTAAACTTTGTGAGGGCAGAGACTTGATTCTTTTCTTTTTTCTTTCGTTGTTCTCTCACTGCTGCAGTATACGGAATAGTGCCTGAACCAAAATAAATGTTTTGTATATATTTATGAGTGAATGAGCAAATTCTACAATCAAATAACTCTCAATTTCTCTCTTTCCAAGACTCATCTCTTTAAGAGTGGTGAATGGAAGTGATTTTGACTTTGATGCTTTTGAAAAAGGTCATTAAATTTTCTGAAGTCAAAGGATGAATGATTTGGAGCTGAGCGTTCATTCCTATTCTCTCGTCTTTAAGACTTTTGTCACTGTTTATTAGTTTTCCAAGTAAGAGATACAAAATGCAGTGAGACCTGTTATTTACAACAGATGCTGGTAAGGGATGGGATGGGTTAAGGAATTTTTGGAAATTGAACCTTATAGTTGGAGTATTACGATACTATCATTTTTTATGATTGCTTTAACTCCTTACGAGTTGAACTAAACTTGGAAAACACTTTATTATTTTTAGTAAACTAAGTCAGTGTTACAGTGCTATTTGCCTTTTAAAAATTTTTAAATGGAGAGGACATGTGTGGGAAATATCAGAAAGGGAGACAGAACATAAAGACTCCTGACTCTGGGAAACGAACTAAGGGTGGTGGAAGGGGAGGAGGGCGGGGGGTGGGGGTGAATGGGTGATGGGCACTGAGGGGGGCACTTGATGGGGTGAGCACTGGGGGTTATTCTGTATGTTGGCAAATTGAACACCAATAAAAAATAAATTTATTATAAAAAAATAAAAATTTTTAAATGAATTATCTCTAGATCTCTGTAAGAAAAAAGACAAACAATTGATGGTAGGTTAATTAAAACCAGGTCTTATCATTTAGACTTGCTTGTGGCTGCTCACATCATACATACCATGGGCATAGGCTAAAAAGAAAAAAAAAGAATAAGTATATACCCTCTGGTAATTCCTCATGAAGGACGGACACATTTGCCTTTAATATTCTATGAACCTCTTTATAATGGGAAATTTGATGCTAATAAAAACCACACATTTCGATTTCCTGAGTCTCATTCAGTCTGAAGACATCATCAGGCTCTTTCTAAAAATATTCTCTGCTATATGGCTCTAGATTCACCTGTGTTAGAGAGCACTGGCACACAGATTATTGAAAACAATACAAGGATTTGCTTATTTAACAAAAATAAAAGAAAACATTACTTGTCACTAACAAAGACTGAAACATGTGGCTTAGTATTAAGAATTGGCATGGTTTTGCTTATACACAAGTTTTTCTGAAAATGTCTTCATTATATGTGTTTTCATTAAAAAAGATTTATTGAGACCATCAACATGCCAAAGCAGCTTATCACTTCTTAAAGAGGACTGAAGGAGGCAAAACCCAGATCTTGTGGCATCATAATTTTGCAAAGTGTGGTCCTCGTTCAGATTCACCTGGGGGACTGGGTCCAAATTCTAGACTCTGCTCACACACACTACAAATCCCAAAGAATACCGTGGGCTGCACTTTTAAGGTATAGTCATAACTCCACCACCCTGTCCAGTCCATCATCTCCTCACGCACTTGCTTGCCAACTGATTGCTCTTAATGTTGTGCTTTAGACATAAGTCAAATCAAGTCTTATCACTCTTTCATCCAAGTCACTGGAGTCTCCCATCTGAGAGTGAAAGGCAATGCTTGGACACTAGTTGGAATTACCCTGGACAGTCAGAGTGGGATAATAGTTTTTGATGTCACATTGGTTGGTTTCCCTCAGTGACAAGCAGCAAGACATCCACAGGAAAGAAAACCCTGGTAATTTTGGCTACAGTGGATGTTTTACAATGAGCTGTTTTCAAACTACATCTTGTCATGTTTAGGCAACATATTCCTTTGTTTTTGGAGAGAGAGAGTGTACATGAGCTGGAGTGAGAGGTAGAGGGAGAGGGAGAGAGAGAATCTTAAACAGGCTCCATGCTCATTGGGAGCCCAACATGGTAGAACCATGAGATCATGACCTGAGCCAAAATTAAGAGTCCGATACTTAACCGACTGAGCCACCCAGGCTCCTCTAACTAGTGTATCCAATCACATGATATCCCTAAAATTTTCTGTGAAGAGGGATCCCTGGGTGGCGCAGTGGTTTGGCACCTGCCTTTGGCCCAGGGCGTGATCCTGGAGACCCGGGATCGAATCCCACGTCGGGCTCCCGGTGCATGGAGCCTGCTTCTCCCTCTGCCTGTGTCTCTGCCTCTCTCTCTCTGTGACTATCATAAATAAATAAAAATTAAAAAAAATTTTCTGTGAAGAATAATTTCCTGTGTCCATATTTCTCCCTCAGTCCAGCCAAATGTATACAGTGACCACATCCCTATGATTACCTCCACCCACGACTACCACCAACATCTCCCACAACTACCATCATCACCACCATCACCTCCACCTCCGCTTCAGCTACCTCCCCCCACCACCATTACTACCCAAAGCTAGCACCACTTACAACTATTACAGTTATCTCTCCAAGCTGCTCATAACTATCACCTCCATCATCACTGTCACACCCACAAGTAATTTCCCCAGCCACCACCTCACCACCACCATCCACAGCTACTGCCACCCCACACATTACCACTATCTCCCCCACCTGACACTCTACTACCCCCACCACCCATAACTACCACCTCCATCATCACTATCACCCCTAGGTACCACGACTGCCACCACTCCCTCTACAGCTCACACTGCTTCCACAGCTAACATCACCACCACTACTACTTTAGGAAAAAGTGAATTATTGGTAGAAAATCTTGTGAAGTCTAATTATAGAAAATATCCCCAAAAGTAACTATTTTTATTAATTCTGAGTATCATTGATTTGTTTATAATCATATAATTAATCTTTTGCAGAAAAATTGGTTAGCTATAAGATACATACAGCTTACAAAATTACAAAAGGGATACTGTTCTTCTATTATATATTTTGGTATTCTCAAGTTCAAAATGATAATTCTGTTGCTTCTATTATAAGTTTCTGATTCTTCTACTGGTCTTTGTTACACCTGCTATTCATACACCATAAACATACTCCTACAGTATATTGATTCCATTCAGACAGATACAGGAAAATCAGAGTTACATCTCAATACACTTTAAGGATATGATATAAAATGGATTTTCTTAAAAAAAACCATACTACTTATTTGAAACTTAGTCCATACACAAAGATTATCTGTATGTATGTATGTATGTATGTATGTATGGATTCATGAGAGACACAGAGAGAGCCAGAGGGAGAAGCAGGCTCCCTGCAGGGACCCCGATGTAGGACTGGATCCCAGGACCCCATCACAACCTGAAAAAAAGGCAGACGCTCAACTGCTGAATCACCCAGGTGACCCTATTATCTCCTGTTAAAGAACATGGGGACATATTTCTTGACTCTGAAGGAACTAATACAAAGTCATACACCTTTCAGTTCTCAGGTTATTGACCAATCTCATGGGAAAGAAAAGTATTAGAAAATACTGCATTTAACTTTATCAAAATATGGCTATGAAGTCTCACATGTCCTAGGGCTTCTCAAACGTTTTGTTTGTTTGTTTGAGTCTAGTATTATTGATTCTGACAAGTCTATGCAGAAGCCCAGATGAAAGCAAAGATGATGTGACTGAAGCAGGGGTGGGGAGTGGGGATGGAACCCACCCCCATGGCCTCCTCCTTTGCAATCCTGGTAGTTCCTTTCCTACCTGTCCCTGAACCTCAGGGCTCTGAGGAAACCAGTTCCTAACCTATTGACATCACCCACATGGTGTGTGGCAGGAGACTGAAGTACTGTACTGTGACATTCAACAGCATCATTAAAATTGAACACTTGCTTTGTGTCAGGCGCTGTCAGCAAGGTAGGCATGACTGTGCCCTCACAAAATGTTCTGTTTAGTGGAGAATGAGAAAAGGAAGGAGGGAATGTTTGGAAATGTTACGCAGAATGTTGAACTGCTCAAACACGGGATGAGTTTTCAATGCCCAGGATGAGCTTCACAAAAGGGAAAAAGAGGTGTCTCTCACACTCTATGCCATTGTTATAACTTGCCACAATTTGGTAATATAAAGACATTGGATCATCTGGTACTTTGGTTGGAGGAATGGTTTTTATTATCTTCCAATAATTAGTTGTTAGCCAAAGAAGTCAGTTAAAATCCACAAACAAATACACACAGGTCACATAATTTGCAGTTAGGAGCAATCCCTCTATAGGGACTTGATATATATTTGATTTATATCTTATCTTTTTGTATTTTAAAGTAACCTCTACACCTAGTGTGAAGCTCAAACTCACAATCCTGGGATGGAGAGTCATGTGCTCTACTAACTGAGCCAGCCAGTCACCTCAGGTGCATATATTTAAATGGATCATCACTCTGTGTACCCCCAACTGTATTACATATGAGAGTAATGTTAGGTATGTGTATTAGGATAAGAGATTTTTTCTAGACTTTTCTTTAAATTTGGGGGAAGGGGAGGCACTAGTTGCCATTATAGTTTAACATATTAAATAAAAGTAGTTTAGCACATTTTTTAAAAAGCTCTTTTGAATGATACATGTGTAACTATTGGCAAATATATTTTTTTTCTGTAGAAATTGGACAACAGACTTTCCTAATCTGGAATTCAAGGAGATCCATAGATAGTGAAAGGGAGTCCATATCAGTTTGAAATTATATTCAGCATTTTGTGTGTATGGGCATTCTTCCCCTGAATTGATCTATTTTTTAAAAGCAGAGTTTCTAAAAATATTCTGAGAACATCACAGAAAACATAAAGAAATTTGCAAAGAGAAGACTTTGTTTTCAGTGGGTGCTGTTTTGTTTCACATTTTGGACCTAGATTGTAAGTTTGTATTAAATTTATAAAGTGTGTTTTTTTCTTAGTTTCCTTAAAAGAAAGCATTGATTATAATCAGCTTTTATGGGGCAATCTGGGTGGCTCAGCAGTTGAGCGCCTGCCTTCGGTTCAGGTCGTGATCTTGAGTCCCGGGATCGAGTCCTACATCGGGCTCCCTGCGTGGAGCCTGCTTCTCCCTCTGCCTGGGTCTCTGCCTCTCTCTCTCTCTCTCTCTGTGTCTCTCATGAATAAATAAATAAGATCTTTAAAAAAATCAGCTTTTACTTAATTATGAAGTTGAAAGCTTTAGCATATACATATATGCCATATATATGTATATATATATAAATAAATATAAATATATATAAAACCTGCTATGGACTATTTTTACTGAGACATACTTTGGATTATTTGCTTCCCCCCAGCTTTACTGAAGTAGAATTAACAACTGAAAATTGTATATATTTAATGTGTGCAATGTGATGATTGGTACTAGCTATGATAGAACACTACAGAGAAGCGCTCGCTATCATTAGGACAGGTTAGCAAGGTGACATTCTAATAAGGGAGCAAAGCCTCGGAACATCAGGCAGAGGGCCTTGGGAAATGTGGATGATTTCCCTGGTGCCTTTTATGCATGTGAGGGATTCAGACACCCATTACCTATTTATATATTCTTGCTCTCTTTTGGTGCCAAAGGAAAAGGCTTCCCCAATTTTCTACCCACTAAATAATTCTTTATTGCAAAATTGAAATAGGAAAAGGGAGATTTTATATCCATTTTTTTTTGTTGCCTTAAAACATAGTTTTATGCACATAAATTACTTTGGAGATTAGATGCTCCTCTTCAGAAAGAGAACGTTTATTTTGGAGACGTGTACAAAGCATACACAAAGGACATAATACATGCAGTTCTCCAGAAGCTTTTGCAAACATCAAAGAACATGACAACTACTGCTCGACATCTTTCATCTGCGATTATGCTGGGCTGCCTCCCTAACGCCCATTTTTGCATATACGGTTCCAACGATTTGCTCAAGCTAAGTTGTCTGCTGCTTCTTCCAGGAACTGACGAACTGCTTTAAAAATTTGTAATGAATAAGAGTGACCTATAATTTCAGAAGATTACTTAAAACTATTTCAGCATAGTTTCTTTAAAAATGCCTGCCAGGGGTGCCTGGGAGGCTCAGTAGGTTAAGCACCTCATTGTTTTTGCTCAGGTCTTAATCTCTTAATCTCAGGGTCTTTGGGAACCCTGGGACCCCACTCTGCATGCAGTGAAGTCTGCTTGGGATTCTCTCTCCCTCTCCCTCTGCCCCTTCCCTGTTCCTGTGCGCTCATGCATGCGTGCTCTCTAAAATAAATAAAATATTTTTAAAAAATGCCCGTCAAAATCCAGTTAGGTCAATAGTTGTTTAGGTATAGAAGGAAGACCTCTCTCCTATTTGAGAATCCAGGAAGAGTACCAAGGAGTGGGTTTTTTAAAAATAGAACTGAGGTTTATCGCTGTTTCTGGTTTGGGTGTGTCTTGGATCAGTCACTTTACCTCCTCACCTTCTGCTTCCTAGTCTCCCAAGGAGGGAACAGATGACATTATCTCTGAAGCTTTTTTTACTTCTAACCTTTCTTTAGTTAAGTAAGTCTGATTTGAATGACTCTGGGAATGGGCCCTGTTGAAGGAGTTTGCTTATTGCTGCATAAGTAGTAACCAGATGATGCTACTGTTGAGTCACACCCCCTGGCCCACATCTGCTTTTAACCCCAGCTGTAGTGGGTGCTTGACTGTCCTCACACTTTGTGTCTTAGCACTGCTCCCAGGGCCTTCTCCTATGCAACAGGAGGGTGCCTAGCCTGAACACAGACACGGCCCTGAAGTACTAGACCCTGATTTTTCTGGAGGCCATGGCAAAAAGTGTTTGAATGGAGTACTGTAGAGACTCTGCATGTGTCTGACATACTCTGGAGATGTGGATAAGGAGTATTTCCTACAGGTTATGAAATGCGCACTATGTATGCATTGTGTTGATCTCTCATGACCTGAGTCCAGCGTGCCACATCGAATATACACACATGCCAAATAGAATGCATATAGTCTCTCAACTAGTGATTGATTGATGCATTCATTTGTTCAATAAAAAATCTATTGACTACCTCCTGTGCCTCATATACTGTGCTGGGAATGGAGCAGTAAACAAAGTAGACATAAACATTTTCCCTTGTGGATATTATGCTCTGATGGGTTTGTGGTGGGAGGAGAAAGAAAAAGAAACATTAAATTAACTGTGGTAGTAATAGGTCAAAGTTTGATCTCTATTTTGAAGGAAAATGAAGGAGGAGAAGCAGGAAAAGGAAGAGTAGCCGAGAGCCAGAGTAGGAGTTTGCAATTTTAAATAGGGTGGTCAATGGTGGCCTCTTGAGGTGGTGACATTTGAGCCAGGATAGGATAAATGAATAGGCACAGTCTTGTTATCTAGGGAAGAGAATTACAGCAGAGGCTCTAGACAGACAAAATAGGCCACACATTAAACATGAGGATCTTGCTCTGATGCCTACAATCTATTGCATACAATAAAAATGCTAACAACAGAGTCAGGCAGATGAAGAAACCATGAAGCAGGCTGGGCATGGGCAATCAGGGATGGCTTTGCTGAATCATGCAGTGAATGCCCAGGACTAACTATTGTCAGATTTTTTTTTTTTGAAATAAAAAACTTAAAGGAAAAATTTGGTAAAATACACATACATAAAATCTACCATCTTAATCATTTTTAAATGTACAGTTTAGTAGGTTAAGTACATTCTTATAATTGTGCAACTAATCTCCACAACTCTTAGTCTTGCAAAACTGAAACCATCTACTTGTTAAATAGCTCCCATCCTTCCCCTGCCAAGTCCCCGGCCATCACTCTTTTATTTTCTGTCTCCATGAATTTGTCTGCTCTCGGTACTCGATGTACGTGGAGTCACATGGTATTTGTCTTTTTGTGTCCTGCTTATTTCGATCAGCATAATGTTCTCACAATTCATATGTGTTGTAGTGCATGTCAGAGTTTCCCTTCTTTTAAGGCTAACTAATGTTCCACTGTATTTATATAGCACATTCCGTTTATCTATTCCTCCATCAGCGGGCACTTGGGTTGTTCTACCTTTTAGCTACTGCAAATAATGCTGCTATGACTGGGGATATACACTTAATTCTTTGAGACTCTGCTTTCAGGCCTTTTGGGTATATACCCAGAAGTAGAATTGCTGAATCAAATGGTAATTCTATTTTTAATTTTTTGAGGACAGCCATATTGTTTTCCAAAGTGGCTGCACCATTTTACATTCTCGCCAGTATTGCACAGTGATTCTAATTTACACACACCCTTCCCAGCACTTGTTTTTTTTTTTTATTCACTTTTTTTTTTAGCCATGATATTTCATTGTGGTTTTGATATACATTTCCTTAAATGATTAGTGATGCTGAGTATCTTTTCAAGTGCTTCTTGACCATTTATATGTCTTCTTTGGAAAAATGTCTAATTCCTTTGCTCATTTTTGTTTTTATTTTTAAAAGATTTTATTTATTTTATTTTTTAAGCTTTTATTTTTTAAATTATTTTTTAGGATTTTATTTGAGAGAGAAAGAAAGTATGAACGAGCAGGGGGAAGAGCAGAGAAAAATGGAAAAGGAGGGAGAATCTCAAGCAACCCCAAGATCAAAAGTCACACGGTCCACTGGCTGAGCCAGCCAGGCACCCTCATTTATTTATTTTTAAATAGGGTTGTTGTTGAATTGTTGGAGTTGTTTACATATTCTGGATGTTAACATCTTATCAGGTACATGATTTACAAGTATTTTCTCTTATTACATTGGTTGCCTTTCCAACCTGTGGTTTGTGTCCTTTGATGAACAGTTTTTAATTTTGAGGTAGTCTAATTTATTTTTACTTTCTTTTCTGTGCTTTCAGTGCCATATCTAAGAAATCATTGACATACTCATTGTCAAGAAACTTTCCCTCTATGTTTTCTTCTAAGGGTTTTATAGTTTTAACTCTTATATTGAGGTCTTTGACCCATTTTGCTTTAATTTTTGTGTGTGGTAGAAGGTAATGGTTCAACCTCATTATTCTGCATGTGGACATTCAATTTTCCCAACACCATTTGTTGAAAAGACTGTCTTTTCCTCAATGAATGGTCTTGGCACCCTTGTCAAAATCATTTGGACTTATAAAACGTGTATGTTTATCTGGGTTTCAGAGATCTTTTGATGTTTCTGAATAAAGCAGAAATTCAGAACTTAATGTGTAATAATATTTTTAAGTATAAAAATGTAAATGGGAAAAAAATTAAATTACCACAGATCAAAGTACCTTGTTCAGCCTATTGGGTACTAGCTTATTACTTTTTAAAAAATATTTTTTTAATTTTTTTAAAGAGAATAGAAATAAATGGGTAAATGCACATACATGCACCCGCACACAATTCAGCAAGTTTATGCTCTAGAAATAAATATTATTTCCCCTGGGTTTATAATTAGGCAAATATTTGTGGAGGAGTATTAGTATGAAAAATGGGGCTTGCTTGCTTTCTTTCTTTCTTTCTTTCTTTCTTTCTTTCTTTCTTTTGAAGGACAATGCAGGAAGTAAAGGAAGTCATTTCTAATTTGCAAGGGTAGAAAAATAGATCCCATGTTCTCACCATGGGATCTTTCTCCGAGGCCTTGAAGAGGGGGAAAGAGAAAAAAGCTAACATCTGTTGGTGACAAGTGTATGCCAAGTGTTGTACAAATTTATTTTATTGTCTTACCAAAGTTCTGCTACAGATTGGCTTTTATCATTTCCATTAAAAAAAAACACAATTTTTTAAGAGAAAGTGGAAAGCTTGTTTTAGGTCACAAAGTAAGTGAATGACAGAACCAGAATTTAGGCACAGGTCAGACATCCTTCAAAATTGCACCATTATGTCAGGTTATGTTATCTCTAAATAAAAATCTTTCAGCAGCTGAGATGGGCAGCCAGGAGGCTGACTGAAAGAGAAAATATAGTTTTTCTTCATTAACCCATTAAAAAATTAACTGGATTAAAAGTAAATAAAAAATAGGAAATAAAAAGAAACCTAACCTTCCTGGCTTTATAATATGTTACTACCTTAATAGATCCTGAAATCCATCAATTTATGCAAATATCCCTACACTGTAAGCAGGTTTTTTTTTTAACTAAGTTTTTTTTAATGTGGGCACTTAGTAAGTGATGACAATTATTATTCTGTATTATAACAATGAAAAATATGAATAACCATACTTAGTGGAAGCAGCAGTTTTATAAGTACTACCTTTGAGTATCCAAAATGAGTTTTTGAATGCTTATATAGGAAGCTTTAGAATCTACAAATCCTTTCTTATGTGGCTTACAAGCCACATGTGCCTATTTGAGGATTCTAAAAGCAGTGGGTAGCCCACAGAATCCATAACCCTAGCTGGAAAGAAGCCCAGAAAGCCCCAATTCTCTGATTTTACTTATGGTGAAACTAAGATTAAGTGTGTTCTTCAAATCCAGAGCCAAGACTAGAAACAAGATCTCTTCTATCTTAATGCAAAGCTTGCTCTGATATATCTTTCTTTTTATTAGCTTTGGAGCTAATGAAAGAGGATTTGGGATTCATAATGGCACCCAATGATGTCTGCAAGGAATAAATATTCTACAAGTCTGTTTCTTCTTCCCTAAATGTATTTCGACATTAGTGTGATTTTAATGTTCATTGAACCATCCAGCAGCTTACTCAGTAGTCACATGAGCCAAGAACGGTGCTAATTGTTCATGATACAGCTGTACACTTAGTGACAGGGCCCATGCCCTCATGGAATTTATATTCTGATGAAATGAGACTGACAATATGTGTCTAAACAAGTAACCCAGGAACATATAGATGGTGAAACATTCTATGGAGAAAAATAAAATAGAGTGAGGATAGAAGTGTTGATCCGTGGAGTTTGCTCTTTTATGTTGGAAGGTACAAGGAAGGTTCAATCACCTAAGAGGGTACCTTTTGAGGAGAGACCTGCAGGAGGAGACGGACCCAGTTGTGGGGCTACTAGGAAAAGAGAATTAAAGAAAGAAGAAAGAACACATAAAGATGTCACTGTGCCTGGAATGAAATGAATCAGGGGAAGGTTACATATGACATCAAAAAGGCATATTGGTGCCAGATCATGCAGGACTTTGTAGGTGACTTTAATGTCTGACTTTTACTCTGAGTGGGATGGAAACCATTGGAAAGTTTTGAATAGAGGAGTAAAACGATCTGACTTGTATTCTGATATGATCACTCTGCCTCTAGGTGCAAAAGGCTCTGGGTGGGATGTGGAAGCAGGAAAAATAATGAAGGAGCTCCTGTAATAACCCGCAAAGGAGGAAGGTGGTTGTGGTGGTGGAGCAGTAGGAGTGGGAGCAGATGGAGGAGTCAGTTTCTGCTTGTGTTTTAAAGGCAGAAATGTAGAATATAAGTCACTTCAAGACTGACTTCAACTACTGAACAGCTGGCAGGAAGGAGATCCTGTTTTCTAAGATGGGAAAGAATGGGGGGAGAATGGAGATAGATGAAGATTAGTAAAAATAAGACCTTGCTTTTGAGTATGTTTAGTTTGAGATTCCAATGGGATGTTCAATTTGAGTGTTGGGTGGGCAACTGAAAATAGGAGTCTGTGTATAAGGAGAGTGGTCTGGAATGGAGATATAAATTGATACCATTTGAAAATATTGTTGAACTCCTTGCAAATAAGTTTCAGACATGATACCCCTTTACTTTAAGTATGTTCCTATATATTTCCTAAAAACAAGGACTATATAACCACAGTACAATGACCAATACTGTTTTCCAATGTATAGTATTAACTAATCTACAACTCTTACTCAAACTTCATCAGTAGTCTCAGTAATGTCCTTTATAGTGTCCACACATGCACACACGCAATGTCACAAAGTTCACGATCATCATATCACTATCAAGCATTACATACACATACACGCGCAATGCATTGCATTTTATACACACACACACACACACACACATATATATAGTTTTTGCATACATATACAAAATTTCACAATTCCAGTTGGGACTGTATATTTTTTTTTTTTTTTTTGGGGGGGGACTGTATATTAACCACTTGGGAAAGTCTTGATGAAAAGCTTGATGTAAAGTTGGGAAAATCTTGATGAAAGCTACACAGAAGTTTTTTTTTTTTTTTTTAAGTATACTTATGCCTTTTCCATAAAATAAAAAATTTTAAAAATGTGTTACAGTATACATTTTTGTGTAAAACAGATTTTAATTCTGCATTTTAGCTTGAGCTGCTATAACAACATACCATAGTACTGGATGGCTTAAACAACAGATTTTTACTTTTCATGGTTCCAGCGGCTAGAAAATTCAATATCAAGATGCCAGCAGATTTGGTTCCTGGTGTGGGCTCTCCTGGCTTGCAGATGGCCATCTCCTTGCTGTGTCCTCACATGGTGGAGAGAGAAGAGAGAGAGTTTGGTTTCTCTTCTTCTTTTTATAAGGACACCAATCCCATTATGCAGCCTCAAACTTAGGGCCTCATTTAAACCTAATTACCTCACAAAGACCCCATATCCAAATATCATCACATTGGGAATTAGGGTTTCAATAAATGAAGTATGGTGGGGGGAGGCACAAAATTTAGTGCATCACATTGGCAAAAAGTTATTAAATTAAATGATATATGGAAATTTATATGGAAATATAAGAATGTATATCATATATGCATAGAACTGTATATGTTATAGACTATGTCTATTAAAAATGTTTTGAGTATAGTTGACACACAATATTACATTATTTCAAGTAAACAACATAGTGATTCAACTTCTCTATATGTTACGCTGTGTAGCTACCATCTGTCACCATACAACATGTGGACTATACTCAATGGTCTATATTATAAATTAAGGATGTATTCCAGAATATTATAATTGATATGAAAGTATTAATTCTATGCAAAAAAATCTCATGATCAGTCTTAGAATATCTTGGCCTATTTTCAGCCTCCATCCCTCAATCCTATTTCCAAACAAAGCATTTTATCTTCCCTCTGTTATATAACCTCATAATAGCAAGAATCTTGTCTATTCTGTTCATTGTTTTATTCCCTCTGCCTCGAACAGTGTTCAGTATCTAATAATACCTGTTGAAATATATTGAAAGACAGAATAAGAAAATGTAGACCCTTCATATACTTATTGTCATGTGCTTCCCCCCCAATAATGTATCCATATACTTTAAAATATTGAAAATCATTGTTCTAGGGGGAAAAATGGACTATGAAATCATTAAGACTGAGAGAAATTGTAAGAGGCATTTCTTAGGGTTTTTGTGAGATGTAGATGTGGTCATAGCATAAGCTGAATGCCAAGAGCAGGGTTGGTAGGTGGAAATTGCCCAGCAGTGATCCTGGTAGCTCATTACTTCTGCCCACCACCTCTTTCTCCTTATAAATTCTGCCAAATTCTCCAAATTCTATACATTTGGAATGTATCTCAAAGATAAGCAAGGAAACGTTGGGCAGATAAATTTGGGAAATTGTTCAGTTTTCTAAAATCCCAATCACTTCCTTGATCTATTGAAAACAGACTTGGACAAAGTTGGTTACAGCTACTTTATTCTAGGGCCCTGGCATGGACTTGGGTCCTGTCCTTCCTTCTGTCAAAATATGTCAAAAATCCTGTGGAGACTTTCCCTCCACAGGTTTTTCAATAACCAACAGTTAAAAGATGAGTCAAATAATTAAGACAGCTCTATTTGACATAGCCAAGAAACATTGCTCTGGGAGTTGGGGAAAAGATAGTATAGCTGCCCTTTTATAGAGAACATCTACTGAATTATAAATGAATGAATGAATAGTAAAGGGAGAATTCAGAACTTAGTACTAAATGTTGACTCCATATTAGGCATGTTGCTAGATGCTGTGAGAAATGCAGTAGAGAAATGGTCTAAGTGGACAGAAAAGACAATTATTAAAAATGAAAGAAGTATGTGTATGGGTGAAAGAATGGTGGGGAGTTTGAATGGGTTGCGGCAGCTGATGGGATGGGGAGGTTTCAGGAAGGATCTGGCATGCTAAGTATGTCTGAGAAACGAGGAGAATTTTGCAAGAGGAATTCTAGAAAAGTACAGCAGTGTGGTCTCTGTAAAGAGCTAAGATGGTGGGGTTGGGGGATCCCTGGGTGGTGCAGCGGTTTGGCGCCTGCCTTTGGCCCAGGGCGCGATCCTGGAGACCCGGAATCGAATCCCACGTCGGGCTCCCGGTGCATGGAGCCTGCTTCTCCCTCTGCCTGTGTCTCTGCCTCTCTCTCTCTCTCTGTGACTATCATAAATAAATTAAAAAAAAAAATTAAAAAAAAAAAGATGGTGGGGTTGGCAAATCTTAGTTCTAAATGGACTCAACCACATTCTTAGCTCGTGGAGACAAGGCTCAGCTTCCTCGTCCGCCAAATGGAGAAGATGGTGGTTTAGAACAGGCTTGTTGCAAAGATTAAATGAGGAGACTTAGGACAGACTTTAGAACCAGTAAGTGCCCAGTCAATACAAGCCACTATTGTTATTGTAATTGTTATGATTTTCCCATTTTAATAAGGTATAAATTTTTGTGCAGCGGCACAATGCCAAAGAAACCAGGCAGAAATTGCCATGGAATGTCAAGGAGCCCAGTGTAGACTGGAGCATGGAAAGTTATAGAGAAAGGAACACCCCCTTAGGGAGCACTCACGCTGCGCTAGAGGCTGGGAGCTTTGGAGACACAGATGCAGCCCTTCCTCATCCTCATCGACAGTTAGCTTGGTGAGGGTCAGGCAACAACCCGCAACCTTCTGAGTGCAAGGACGACTGTGAATAGGTTCTGTAAAAGGGGTGCAAATACGTCATGAGAGAATATAAGTAGGAAGGATCAGTTTCACTTTGAGGAGAAGTACTAAAAAGGAGGTGACATGAACATGTCTCTTTAAAACAAGAGTGATTTAAAAAAAGTGAATCAAGCGCTATTTCTGATTTTAGAAGTGCCACCATTTTCCTGCTCTGACATCTGGGCGAATTGCTTACCCTCTGTAAGCCTTGCCCTTTTTTTTTCTATTAAATAGGGATAATATGGTACCTACTGCTTACAACTATTGTGGGGTTTATGGAGGATAATCCACATAAAGGAGCTTATTTGGCACAATGTCAGGCAACTGATTCAATAAATCACTTGTAATTATTTATCATTATTATTATTATTATTATTTCAAGCCTATCTTATAGAATACAAAGCACTTGTAGATTATCTCACTTGATCCTCATAGCATCCCTATAACATCCCTATAACATCAGCGAGATAAACAACTATCCTTCCACTTTAGTTAATGAGGAGGCTGAAAACTGAAGAGATGAATTTATCAAATCACAAACAACTGGTGTGGGTCAGAGTCAGGCTTCAACCCCAAATCTAAGGCTGCTGGTACATTTCCTTTCATTACTGGCTGGCGATGTCCAAATCACCCTCAAGAAGATGTAATCATCATATTGGCTTTAAAATTGTGGTTTCTTTATAACTTCAGAGCTTCTCTTGTTCAAAGGAAATCTCATGGGAACCCCTGCACAGGCGAGGGCTGGTAGTCTGAGCCTACAGTCTTTCACCAGCTCTTGAAGGGTTTGATTCCAAGCACCCTTGGCTGGAGCTTTCACAGGGCAGCGTGCTGCTCTGGTTAAGGGCAGAGACCTGCTCCCATGGAGCTGATGCCTTTGAGGCTCACTGACTGTGGGATTCCGGGTGCCCCTCTTAAATTCCCTTTGGCTCGGTTCACTCATCCACAACGTGCAGGCGGTGGCAACATCTACCTCATGGATGGCTGTGAGAGGCGAATCTGATAATAAGCAAAACATGAAAGAATGCACTTGGCATGTAGGAAGCGCTCAATAGTCATTTATTGCAAATAACTTCATTTTTCTGGGCCTCACTTTTCTTCAGAAGAAGAAGGATAATTTAGCAAGACAGCTTTTTTCAGACTTTTTTCAGATGGGCTAACACATATAAAACGCCTGACGCAGTGCCTGGCACATAGCGGTAACTAAGTACGAGTGATTGTAAGAATCTCCTCGTGATCCTTTCTCTAACTAAGTCTCTATAAAAGCAAGTCCTTTCTCTATTAAAACAAGTCTTCCTTGTGTTTCCAGCTTCTTTTCCTCACTGCCCTCCCCCCCCTACTGCTCACACATGAAGGACCTTTCCTGTTTCTGATGTCAATCCCTGGACCCTTTTCTCAGGAAAGACTCCTGTCCTCCAATTAGACCAATACCAATTGACCTGGGCCTTCAGCAATCTTGGTGCCTTCCACATTAATTTGACATCTGCACTTCACCTTGAAAATATGCTAATCTGAAAACTGCACGAAACATGGGTTTGCAAGAGTCTATGGTATGCTAGGAATAATTGCAAATTTAATTCCCTTTGAGAAGATGTACAAAAACCTGACCACTCCCGTTAGCCCAGAAGAAATTAGAATCTCTGAAATCAAGTGAAACGAACCAAATGAAAGGACAAAATATTTCATTTTAAAGGAAAGAAACCTTCTAAACTTTATTATTGAAAATCTCCCAGAAAAAAAAAAACACAACTTTGATTCAAAAGCACTGTTTTTCAGTCCATCCATTTCCATTAGGCAATTCATTTTTCAGAATTAATATTCTGATAAAACCTAGCCTAATTTTTTTCAGAGACAACTTTAATTTAGACAATTAGTAAATTTAAAATGTTGTAAACAAAAGTCATTAGGCTTTAATATCGTGAGAAGAGCACTGATTTTACCAAAGAATGGACTATGATTCTGTAAGAAAAATATAATCTTAGATTAAAAATATATATATATATATTTAAAAGATTTTATCTATTTATTTGAGAGAGTCACAGATAGTGAGACAGAGCACAGTTGGGAGGACAGGGAGCAGCAGGCTCCTTGCTGAGCAGGGAACCTGATGCAGGGAGCCTGACGAGGGAGCTTGATGCAGGGAGCCTGACACAGGGAGCCTGACGCAGGGAGCCTGATGCAGGGAGCCTGATGCAGGGAGCCTGACGCAGGGAGCCTGATGCAGGGAGCCTGATGCAGGGAGCTTGACGCAGGGAGCCTGATGCAGGGAGCCTGATGCAGGGAGCTTGACGCAGGGAGCCTGACACAGGGAGCCTGATGCAGGGAGCTTGATACAGGGCTCCATCCCAGGTCCCTGGGATCAAGACCTGAGCCGAAGGCATACACCCAACCGACGAAGCCACCCAGGCACCCCAGTTGAGGTATATTTTATATCATAAAATCCACATGCTTCAGGAGTACCATTCAGCGATCTTTAGTGACTGCCCCGTGATGCAGCCACCACCCCAAGTCCACTATTCAGCATCTCACTCATCCAACAAGATTCTTTCTACCCACTAGTAATCAATCCCCATCCTAAATCCCACTCCTTGGCCATCACTGATTTCTGTCTATGAATTGCCTTTTCTGGGCATTTCCTATAAGCAGAATCACACAGTGTGTGGTCTCATGCGTCTCGCCTCCATCATTCAGCATATGTTCTTGAGGTTCACCCATGTTGTATTGTGTGTCACCGTCATCCCTTTTTATTGCTGAGCAGTCTCCATTGTACTGACTGATTACATCTCGTCTCCATACGCCAGGTGATGGACATCTGGGGCGTTTCCAGTTTTCCCTGTTGTGTTGTAATCTTATTCTTACAAGACAAAATGGGTTACAGTCTGGTTCTTTGTTGGTAATGGTTTCCTGAGCAGAAAAGCTTCACATACTACTACCAGTGGCTCCGAGGCATCTGTCTTCCTCTCTTTCTTGGCACAACTCTGTTTAACATTCTGCTTCAGAATATGAGCAACACTTTCTGTATTTTTGGAGGCTAATTTAGGTTCATAACTCAAGAACACAGATTATTTTAGTAGGCAATGAAGAAGGGGGACTGCTCAATGCTCCATGGTGTACATTGGAGAAATACACTTTCAGGTCAAATTTCCCATTCACACTTTGCAAAATTCCCTCTCTGTCAAAATTTCCTTCTCAGCCCAATTGGAGCAATATATCAAAGTAAGCGGGTGAGTGACTCTTCATTTAAAATTATACATTCTGTCCATTCTTACCCATATTTTTAATATAAATGCGAAGCTATCATGAAAAGTGTTAAGAACTCAGCTGGTTGTACTTTCATGGTTTATGCTTTGCTGAAACAACATTATCCATCTCGCCCAGGATGGCTGCAGAATATTATTTAGAATTTCAAATGGCTCCAGAGGATCTCAGGAAGAGAGAGAGACACACACACACACACATAGAGACAGAGAGAGGGTCAAACAGACAGACATTAGGGTCAAATGAAATAGATAATGGAAAACAGGAATGGATTCATTTCCACATTTTTTCAATTCACACCATTTGATAGAATCCATTCATTCCTGACCAGCCAACACTTACCAAGTACCTACGGCATGCAGAATCCTGGACTATTAACTGGAGATGCAAAGATAAAAATGACCATCCATTTAATCACTAATATTTACTGAGTAACAATTTTGTTCAATGTAGTGTAGGCTCCGGGCATTCAGAAGCATAAACCAAGTTGGTACTGTTGTGAAGCTATCACCCAGTTGGGGATAAAGATAAAGAAAGCAAACAAAGAAATATGTAAAAATATCGCACATAATGATACGTGCTATAAAGAGATAAAGAACCCAGGATGTTAAAAAACCAAAAACAAAAAAAGAAACCAGGATGTTGAGAAGGAGCATAATGAGGAGGTATTTAGGATCTCTGAGGAGGTGCCATTTTAGCTGAATCTTAAAGGAAATGAGGAGAGCGCTCAGAGGAGTGAGGGAAAATGTTGCAGTCAGAGGCCACGGCAACGGCTCAAAGAGCGAAGGGGAAGAGCCTGGTTGTCACCCACGTGGAGGACAGAAGGACAGACACGGCACCACGGTGAGACGATCTGAGCTTGGGAGAGCTGTGGGTAAAGTCCACAGGTCCTCGTGGACGAGAAGTGGCTCAGAACAGTCTTTCGCATCTAAAGTAGAAAAATGAGAGTTTAATGACCAAATGGGTGAGTGAACAGGTTACAGGCCGATGGGTCCATCACAGAATGCCCATAGGGACGGTGACGAGGGGCCGGGGCCCAGCGCTCGAGTGTGTAAGGGGAAGAGGCCCTTTCGGCCGGGCAGGGGGTGGGAGTTGCCACACACGCTTTGTAATCCCGGACGGCGGGAGGGAGGGCACAGGACAAACGGCCAGGGAGCGAGACCGAAGCTGAGAGTATTTTCCAGCCTCACAGCTCTTCCCCGTAGGGGCTGGCGCTCCTTGCATTCTAATTTGAGGAGCTCTTCCCCACACGTAGCATAGAGGAGAGCATCCTCCACTTCTGGGACAGCTGCCTGGCGAGCAAAGGAAAATTAATTAAGTGGCACGAATGGCCTGCAGGTCAGATTTTCCACATAAATGGCGCATAGAACAGTTGTGTCTTTTAAGATTGGATTCATCCGGAGAAAGTAGCAGGGCAGGATGTGAGAACCTGGTATGATTCAAGGACGACGATGTTTATCAGCCCAGCTGTCTGTGCCTCAACATACGCACACACCTACACAGCGGCATGCAAATATATTTGTTGACTTCTTTTTCTTTTTTAAGATTTTTTAAGATTTAACAAAGCTTTGTGCTAGATTAGCAAGAAAGCCAGTAGACATGTTCCTAGACATGTTCAGCGCGGCCCGATTGCATAGTTGCGGGTTGTGACATCCTCGTGTGCCGCGCTACGTGCCAGGCCTGACGGCTCTGTGCAGCTGTGGTCGCCAGCACGGGCCGAGGCCACACACAGCATCGCTACTGCACAGTCCCCTGTGCAGCTCACAGCTGGCCAACTTCCAGCAGGGCGGGGTCTCTGCGCCTCTAGATAACCGACAAGGGTGGTTCTGGAGCCCTGAGCTTTTTGGTTTCCCTCCAAAATTCTTTACTTTTATTCCAGGAGGAAATAAATACATCCCATCAATGCAGGAACTCCAGAGAGCAGATGCAATTCCCCACAGCACAAACAGCAACTCCAGAAAAGACACGTAAGCTCCCCACTCGTGGCCAGCAAAATCCTTTTCTGATAACATTAATAAAAATAGCATGGGGAACGTTTGCTCGAGTGGCAAAGTGAGACATTCCTGGATCTTACCTTTGCTTAAACCATTCTCCTATTATATTTTATCTTTTCAGATCAAAATGAAGTTAACATACTTAGAGGCCTCAGGACAGCAGTTGCGCCAACAGACCGTAGCCCCAAATGCCTTCCATGAATTCTCAGCAAGAGGAGAGCAGTTGCTAACCACGGGGCAGAGGCTTCCGGGTCGACTGGGCTGATGCCTGGTCTCGACTGCCAAGAAGGGATAGAGGTGAGAAGTAAGGTCAAAGAGTAGAAATCAAGCTTCTCCTTGTTTGCCTGTCCATGGCTTTCTAAACCTTATTTAGTTCTTTTTATTCTTTCTCCCCAGTTTCACTCCTTCACCTTGAGGACTTCCCTTGGGTTTCAGAACAAAGGAAGGGATTTCTTCCTGTGCAGAGAATTCCTGGGTCATCTCTCATTCCACAATTGGGGTCCCTCTTCCTTCCATTTGGAATATATTGCATGTATCACTGCAATGATATGTCTCATATCAAAAACTTTGTTTTGTTAGTCTCCCATCTAGGCTGTGTGATGTGCACAAATGGGGTCTGATTTTGCTGATTATTTTTCCCCTTTATATCTGTCCACATCATAGGTGCTCAGTGAATTAATAAATGTGTAAGGACACCCAGAAATACCTTCCCTCTCTAGGAATTTTTACTAACTCTTAAGCCTTTGGCTCATATTCTCATTCTCTGTCTACACTAACTTGACTGTGTATTTGGTATTTCCTCAACTTATTTCCTGGCAAGAGTTTTATTAAGTATTTATAGGCAGAGACTCTGTGGCCGTTGCAACAGGTCTCCCAAAATGCTTGCAGATCAATGTTTCTAAAACCCTAATCTTTCCAAAAGCAAAGCCAAACAAGCAAAACCTTAATTTTCTTTCTGTTGCCTTCAAGAGAAAACTTAAGCTCCATAGAAAGGGCGTTGGGTCAGGAACTTCGGTGTCACCTAACTAGTTCCTAACCCGTTAGCTGTGTGAGCCTTGCATGAGCAATTTGTTTTATCTGAGTCTTAGTTCACCCATCTTAAAAATGAAAAAAAATGGGGGTAATGATAGTAGCTGTTTTTTCAGATTCAGTGTGATAATGCATGAAACGGGCAAAGCAGAGTGCTTGGCTTGTGATAACACCTAACACGTATTCCTTAATCTCATTGTTTATTGTTTCCATCCTTTCTCTCTCCGTCTCATCTTATGTCTTTCCTACTGTCTCTTCTACTTTTTTAAAAAATATTTTATTTATTTATTCATGAGAAACACACACACACACACAGAGAGAGAGAGGCAGAGACACAGGCAGAGGGAGAAGCAGGCTCCATGCAGGGAGCCTGACGCAGGACTCGATCCCAGGACCCCAGGATCAGGCCCTGGGCTGAAGGCAGAGGTAAACCGCTGAGCCACCCAGGCTGCCCTCTTCTACTTTTAATCAATCAATTCACCTGACCTTTCACTTAACAGCAGCAGATTAGATAATTTTCCATAATTTTGCAAAATTAAAAAGCCTTTACCCTTAGAAATCCAATGCTTCCGTAGGCTTAAGTATTTATGCTCTTCTTAACTATTGCGGTATCTGGGCAGAGAAAACCTACAAACCCAGGTACTTAACCAAAAGGAAGGCAGATTTCCCCCCAGGTATCAGAAACAGGGTTACTGGGAAGAAATCTGTGATCTCTTTCCTCAGGGAGGGTGCTCTGCCTTCAGAGGACCAAGCTTTTGCCTGAGGAGTTAGCAACATCAGCCTTGTCATTTCTGTCTCCATATTGTGGATTAATTCCCAAACCCAGAATATGCCATTTCATGCAAATGGCCTTGCTGCCAGGTTTTGGGGGCTCTGTAAGTTTCCATCGTCTTATGTAAAACAGCCCATTTTCTTCATTCCTTCTGTCATCTACTCCACGGGTGTGTATCACGTGCCCAGCACTTGGGGTTAAAGACAGATGAGACACATTTCTCTCAAGGAAGACAAATGAGGAGGAAGGTTGTACTGTGGTGGGGAAAGTGGGTGCTTCACATTTTTTCTTTCTTTTGGAGTGTCCTTTATGCACTAGTCCACAGAGGTGGTCATTTCCACACCAGCCGACTCCCCTGGCCAAAATACCACATTCAAGTGGCCATATAGCAGCCTACTCCTAACAGCCTAAAAATCAATAAGTATTAATTATACTTTTGTTCTAACATGAGTGAAGAGGTAACAAGGTTTTCATCTTATTGTTTCTCATGGCAATGTCCCGTGGGCCTCATCCTGACTCTCTGTGTATGAGCGTGATGGCAATTATGGCACTAACAGGCCAGATTTATAGAAGGAGACAGAGCTTACGTCTCAGGAGCCAGGAAGAGCTGAGCTCAAAGCCAGTCCCCGGGTGTATGCATCCGGACAAGCTACTCAGCCTAATGTATAGAATATATACGATGGGAACTTGGGATGCTGTGAGTAAACAACTTAAAGATAAGATGCTCAGCCCAGGATTACTGCACAATAGTTACTCACTGGGATCCCCTCTTCCTCTCTTATAACTCACTACGATGACGCCCATGGTGGGGCGTCAATGGTGTGGCCTTTATCCTGGAGTATTATTACTGTCACTGTTATGGTTGGAATTGAATGCTTTCAACCTCTCACCAGCCCTTATTTCACCTTAGGCGTTTGAGCCCTATAGACTCCACATAGAGGCCATAGAGTCCTGGAAAGGGCATAAAGGTGGAGCCAAGACAGGACACACAGTAGTTTTCTCCCTGTTTATGTCACACTGACCCCACATTCAGACAGCTTGCCCAATGCAGAGCTCTGAGGCTGCTTCATCAGACTCTCCATCTTCACCCCTGGACTTGGGGTGAATTAGATGCAATGAACATCTCCCAGGACAGCCTTATTTGGTTATGCAAGACCTGTTGGGTCTTGATGGCCTGGGACTGGCCAAAATTAAATGTCTAGACAGAGGCACCAGCCAGTTTTAATCCCGCATCCATTTGACTCATGTCGAACATGTTATGATTCCCCGAAGCTGCAAAGGGACGTGTCGAGGAAATTGTGGCACCTCAGCCATTGGACCAGCATTCTGAGCTAAAAGCGCCTTTCTTCTTTTTCTTCTTTTCTCCTTCTCCTTCTCCTTCTCCTTCTCCTTCTCCTTCTCCTTCTTCTTCTTCTTCTTCTTCTTCTTCTTCTTCTTCTTCTTCTTCTTCTTCTTCTTTCTTCTTCTTCTTTCTTCCTCCTCCTCCTCCTCCTTCTCCTCCTCCTCCTCTTCCTCCTCTTCCTCTTCTTCTTCTTCTTCTTCTTCTTCTTCTTCTTCTTCTTCTTCTTCTTTTTCTTTCTTTCTTTCTTTCTTTCTTTCTTTCTTTCTTTCTTTCTTTCTTCTTCTTCTTCTTCTTCTTCTTCTTCTTCTTCTTCTTCTTCCTCTTCCTCTTCTTTTAGAGAAAGAGTGCATGTGCCAGTCAGGAAGGGGAGGGGCAGAGAGATAATGTTAAGGGGACTCCACACTCTGCATGGAGCCTGACGTGATGCTCGATCTCACAACCCTGTGATCATGACCTGAGCTGAAATCAAGAGTTGGATTGCTTAATTGACTGAGCCACCCAGGTGCCCCTGCGACTTCTTGATCAATTAAAAATTAAAAATATTTTCTCTCTCTGTTTCTTTCTATTGCCTCTCTTCATTAAAAATTAAACTGTGCATAATACCCTCCAGTTCCATCCACGTCTGAGGGTATTATGCTTGTGAAGTAAGTCAATCGGAGAAGGACAAATATTATATGGTCTCATTCATTTGGGGAATATAAAAAATAGTGAAAGGGAATAAAAGGGAAAGGAGAAAGATAAGTGGGAAATATCAGAAAGGGAGACAGAACATGAGAGACTCCTAACTCTGGGAAACGAACTAGGTGTGGTGGAAGGGGAGGTGGGTGGGGGGTGGGGGTGACTGGGTGACGGGCACTGAGGGGGGTGCTTGACGGGATGAGCATTGGGTGTTATTCTATATGTTGGAAAATTGAACACCAATAAAAATAAATTTATAAAAAAGACTGTGCATCTATTAAGGGAAAAAAATGGAGTCTGTTAAGTTTGGGGTATAATTTGAGGAATAGGTTGAGAGAGAGGGAGGTAATCTATGCTAATGTGCTTATTGTGGATGACTATCTGGGATGTAGGGCTGATATGTACATTTGAGTGACCTGTCTGGTCTGGCACATATGGTGGCTGTGTCTTAGGGGTATGAGTGTGGGAAAGGTGTATGCAAGTGGCATGTGTGTTTGGTACGAATGCATGGAGAGGGTAGTGTGTATGAATGTAATATCGTGACTGTGAGTATTCCTGGGGTGTCCATTGTGTCCACTGTGGATGCGTGCACATATGTGGATGTGGAGTGTGGATACATATAGTTGTGTTAGACACGTAGGCTTGTGAGTATGAATATATATGTCTGTGCACCATTTTTAAAATCTGTTATTTTGCATCTTCCAGCTGCATTGCTCAAATGCTATAGAATTATAGCTCAGAATAGTTCCCATAAACAAAAGCATTTGGCCTCCGTGGTTCAGCTGTATGGAAATTGGCAACACACTCCATCAGGGTGTCTATGTTAGAGGTGAGGCTTCGGGGAGAATTCCCACAACTTTCTGGAGGCATGTGACATGACTCACCACCGTGGATTGAAACACTCCTGAGATCTTATTGTTTCACATTAATCACAGCCTTAACTCTGCTTTTTTTGGCTTGATTTTTTTCAAGCCCTAAGAATAGAACCACCAGGATCCCACTTTAGCCTTTATATTGACTCACAAGCCCTGACTTTCATAATCTTCAAGAACATTTAGAGAGTTGGCAGTAATTAGAGACTTTTTTTAACCCCCCAACCCAGTTTAAATGTATTTTCTCAGGAATAATATGTCTTGTTAATTTGAGCATCTGTTTCTGCTCACACTACCTACACAGCTTTGTATCTGGCCCACTCTGAAATGCTTCCTGTGTTAGTAAGGAGGTGGTCAACGTGGGGTGTTCCTCTAACTCTCCTCAAGGGGGCTTTGCCCGCAGCATCACCACCATGCCTGCAGTGTCTAGAGGATGCTCCAAGTGATGCCTTTCCATAATCCTTCCTTAACCACCATGGTGATGGGGCAGGAAACCCTTCTCTGTGAGTACTTAGTCCTTTACCCTGGTCATTGCACACATGACACAGAAATGCAAACACACAGTAGGCATGAGGTGTTTTCCAAAAGAAGGTGGGATTCCTGAGGGTCAGACCAAGATGCATCCTTCTCTGGTTCCTGAGCACTGTATAGCCTTTGATTTCTTTACTCATTTTTTAAAAAAGATTTTTTAAATTTATTTGACAGAAAGAGAGAGAGCACAGCCAGGGGAGCCACAGGCAGAGGAAGAGGGAGAAGCAGGCTCCCCACTGATCAGGGAGCCTGATGTGGAGCTCAATCCCAGGACCCTGGATCATGACCTGAGCCAAAGGCAGACACTTAATCAACTGAGCCCCCCAGGTGTCCCTAGTCTCTGATTTAGAAGAAGAAGTAATGGACTCAGGAAAGGAGGGAAGAAGAAAAGAAAGAAGGAAAGATTAAAAAAAAAATAAGCCTGGGGTACCTGGGTAGCCCATTTGGTTAAGTGGCTGACTCTTGATTTTGGCTCAGGTTGTGATCTCAGGGTCGTGAGACTGAGCTTGCATTGGGCTCTGTGCTCGGTGCTCAGCACTGAGTCTGTCTGCTTGGGATTCTCTCGCTCTCTGCTCCTCCTCCTGCTCATATATGCACTGTCTCTAAAGGAGAGAGAGAGAGAGAGAGAGAGAGAGAGAGAGAGAGAGAGAGAGAGAGAGAGAGAAAAGAAAAGAAATAGCCTTCACAAGCATGTTTTCTCAGTGCCAGTCACTCCTCTGGGTGTCTCATGTTGCTACCTCACTGAATTAATTCATCAGCCTTCTGGAGTACGTTCTATCACTCAGTCCAGGTTATTGATGAGAAAACAGAGACATGGAAGGCTTAAATGAGTTGCCCAGCATCACTCAACCTACTAATGAACCAAACTACAAACCCAGGGTGTGTGGCTCGAGACGCCACCCTTTAATCAGCAATCATGTTGCCTATTTTGGCTTTGCGCCATGTCCAGTGAGTGTGTGTGTTGTCTCTGTGACCCAGGGCAGAGAGTCTCAAGCTCAATCCATGTCATTTGCCTGAATAAATTTTTTTCCCTTTTTGTATCCCAATATCAGTAAAGGTGTTGTTTAATGGCAAATATCACACCATGCTTACGCTAAAAGGAAGTTACTGGCTCACAAACGGTGAAGTCCAAGTCTAGGACAGCCTTCACGCACGACCCCAGTGGGCAGAGCTTCATAACATCACCAAAAACCTGTCTTTTCATCCCAAAGTTCTGCTTTCTTTTGTGGTTAATTTATTGTCACATGGACTCTGGGAGTGCAATGGAACAAAGAAGGCCACCAGCAGCTCTAGGGATATGCTTGGAATTTTGAAATTCCAGTGTAAAGTAGGAAGACAGTTGGTTTCCTGATGATTTCTGTGAAAGTCCCAGGTATGGTTCTCACTGGTTAGGTTTGGTGCCTGCCCTGAACCCATCAATCACTGGGTGGGATTGATGCTGTTTGCTGTGATTGGCAGAGCCAACCACGTCTGTCGCCTGCTGGAATGAGAGACACAGAAAGAGAGAAAGGCAGAGACACAGGCGGAGGGAGAAGCAGGCTCCATGCAGGGAACCCGACGTGGGACTCGATCCCAGGACCCCGGGATCAGGCCCTGGGCGGTCGGCAGGTGCTAAACTGCTGAGCCATGCAGGGATCCCTTTGTTTGCTTCTCTTAATTGATAGAAGTGGGTGTGAATCCTTAGTTGTGCTGAAGTAGTTGTGAACTATTTCTAACACTCTGGGGTCCAGGACATCACAGAGGAAGGCAAACATGTTCATCAGACCCCAAATCCTCATCTAACACCAGTTAACTGCTCTCTCGTACACAGAGTGGACCACATTGGTGACCAACAGATTCGGTGACATCTTTGCACTAGAAACAAAGGCCTGTTTGAGTTTAAAATAAGGATTGTGACTCTGCATACAGTCGGAGGGACAGAGAAATAAGTCTCTAGGGTCAGAGGAAAGGGGCTGCCTTCATAGCAACAGAAAAGGTTTTCGGAATTGTTTAAAGAAGGGATATGTTTTTTATAACAGAAGAGTCAAGGAGCATTTACACCTTCCTGTATTTTCAACCAACTGGGGAATCATACAAAACTACACAAAATTAGCAGTGCTCTGGAAGCACTGTACTTCCCACCCCGACCTCCTATATGCACCTGCGGAAGGGTCCGAGATCTCAGGTTTGCCCACCATTTTCTGCTCAGTGATTCCCCATTCCCAATGACAGAAAATTCAAGGTCTTAGACATAACAAAAGAGCGAGGCTATAACCTTTAGGGACTGAGCACTAATAATATCGCAGCATATGCTTCAGATGTCATAAAAGGTGAAAACGACACTAAACTAAGAAAAGTTATGCTTATTCCCCCAGATCATTACTTGTGGATTTTGTGTTTGTAATATGAAATTTTCCTTTTTTCCCTCTCCTTTCCTGAGTGCTAATGTGTCTGCCAAGACTCTAGCTTGTCTGTTAGATCCGTGCTTCTCAAAGTACTGTGCATGTCCATCACATGGGAATCTAACTGAAATACATATTCTGGTTCTGTGTGCCTGCGTTTGTTTTGTTTTGTTTGATCTCCTTTACCTACATTCCCACAGTCTAGAGGAAGCTGTTTTGATATTAGATCTTCGGGTGGTCGGTTATTCCATAAACTTTAAGTTATGTGTTTATGGGATGACTGGGTGGCTCCGTGGTTGAGCGTCTGCCTTCAGCCCAGGGTGTGACCCAGGGTCCTGGGATTGAGTCCCGCATTGGGCTCCCTGCACGGAGCCTGCTTCTCCCTCTGCCTGGTTCTCTCTCTGCCTCTTTCTCTGTCTCTCAGGAATAAATAAATAAAATTTTTTAAAAAATGTATATGTTTATAACTCTCGTCTTTTGTCAGCTTAAGACAATATTTATTCCCTTTTACGAAGTATGAAAGTGTTGTTCACCCGACTGCTCTTTACTCCATCCTGTCTTCCCTCAATGTTTGAGAGTTTGATATTATTTTCAGTTTTACTGTCATTCTCATTCATACCTCATGCCCTCTGGTTAGTGTCCTGATGCTCCCTTGTGTATAGTGAAAATCACATCATTCCCCCTGCCTTTATTCCACACCCGTCTGTCACCTCTAATTTCACTCCTACCTTGAATTTCTGACAGTTCCCAGGTGATCCTAATGTGGCTCTTGCAGCCAAGAAATTGACCATCTTATCTTTCCAACTTTTTTTTTGTTCTTATCATCCTCTACTGCATGTCCTAGCTCAATTTCTGGCTGATCTTGAATATATCAAACCTTAACAGAAATTTCACTCAGTTTCCTCCTCTGGCACCGACTACCCTCCTCCCCAAACTCCTACTTTTACCATAAGACTAAATCTAAATGTTTTCTGTAAATCCTTTTTTATTTCCCTTGGCAAATGGAGTAGCTTCTTATTTTTGTTTCTCTATAAACTTAACTCTGTTAGACTTGTCAAATAGAAAAATCAGGGGTTCTATAGGACTAGAGGACTATTACATGCATAGGATTTTTTTGGTTGTTGTTGTTTTGGGGTAGGCAAAAGGAACCAACCTAAAGCCTTGAAGTAATAGGTTTAGATTCTAGCTCATTATGAGGGAGAACTCTTAAATGCTCAGAGGTATTCGGTAATGGAAAAAGCAGCCTGTGTTGAGTGGTAATAAGCACCCCATCTCTGGAGGTATTCAAACAGAGTCTTGCTTCCTAGGGGCACTGCCACTAGGATTAGTCTACTGGAATGGTTCCCAAATGTAGCCCTGGATCATATGACCCCAGATTTTACTTCACAGTTTTTGTGGAGTGAGAAGGGGGAGAGAGTCAAGAAGTGTAACTGGGAAGTAATTTGAAATATTTTTATGGTATCAAAGTAAACACAGATTTATTATGAAACAAAATAGAGAATTTGAATACATTTTTTAAGATGAAAGATAAAAACTTCAACCTAATTTCAAATTTGAAATAGGCTTATTCCAGCTTTGTCCCATTCATCTTAGATGATACTTTATTCCTGCAAAGCTGCAAAGATGCTTTAGTAAGAACAGTTGGGGAGAAATGAGTTGAACTGGATCAAGGGTTCCCAAACCTGGCTAAGACTTTCCCAGAAGTCTTGGACCTTACTCCTGAGAATTCTTAATCTCCAGGGATTCAGGAATCTGTATTTTATAAAACATTCTCAGTCGGGCATGGTGATTGCCAAATGTGGGAACTGATGGATGAGAGAATTCTTTTTTTTCCTTTTCTTTCTTTTTTTTTCCTTTTTCTTTTCTTTTGTTTTTCTAATGGCGCACCAGCATCAGCTGCTGCAACCTGTCACCTCACATGCCTTAACACTCCGAAGCCTTATCTCCTACTCCCAATCCAGTGTGTGTGAGCAGGATCGGAGTGATGGGAGTCTCTGCTCCATGCGGTCAGTCAGGAACTTGAGCTCACTCTGCTGGTTCTGTGGACCCCAAACTTCAACTGAATCCAGGCATTTATTTGGCTAGGGCACAAGGAAAGAATGAGAGCATGAAATATCACTCAGAAGATTTTAGCAGTGATACGCTGGAGCTGGCTCATACTGTCTTGAGAGAGCCAATTGCTCAATTTTTGGGAATTCCGTGAGTTGGTTTTTAAATATGACCATTATTAAAAATTAAATTATACACACTTAGAGTTAAAATAATTTATATTAAAAATAAAACTCATCATTCTCTGATTATATTATTACATTTTACCATTATCTGTGCTCTTGAGGTTGTTTATGTATATATTATATTTGTATGGTGAAATACCGTATTGTACATCTCTCCCAACTTTGGTGACGTTATGTTAGTACTTTGAAATTAGATGTGGTGGGAATATTTATACCATAGAAATCGGCAAATACTACAAACCAGGATTCCTCCCCCACCAGACCCTTCCCAGGAGCTGGTTGTTCAATACTTACCAGCGTGATACAGGTTTTAGGAATCGACATGTATTCCACTGACCAGAACTCGGGTGTAGCTTTACCTAGATGTGTAGGTGTGAGGACTCCAGTTTAGTTGTTGTGTTGCAAAGGCCATGGATGTTGGTAGGCCCCTGAAGTGACTACTCTCTGGGACACTTCTGTGAATAAATTATAAAATATAAATAATGTGTTTGCATATATAGCCAATGCAAATTCATGAATCTCCCGACCTGAACTAGATTTGGGGGTACCCTGTGAAGAAAGGCTGATGGTAATGCTGAGCTGTTTTTTCTTTTAAACTCACATCTTTATTCAAATGCTTGGTCTATCAATTTTTAACCTTTCTTTTTTAACGTATCCATTTAAGGCTTTAATCTTCTTATAATTATTTGCTTTAGAGATAGGTCTTTACTATTATTAATTGATTAATTTTTAATAAGAATTTTATATACTTAAGTTATACATTGTGATTTTTGACATACATATACATTGTGAAATGATTACTACAACATCACAAACCCCTTTTTTTCTGCCAAAAAAAAAAGTGTTTTTAGGGAAAGGGCCTTGCCATTCCATAACCAACATCCTAGCTGATTTCCACATCCATACTTTGGCTCTATCCTGCTTCTTAGATAATGCCCTCAATTGGTTTAAACCCATTTCTAAGTCAACATCCCCTCCACATGGTGCCTCAGATCCTTTCCCACCCACACTAGAGGGAAGCCCAGACAGGTTCAGAGCCCCCCTATCCGGTCCAGCCTCTCTGGTCCCACCCAAACCCTCACTTCCCACTGTCACAAGTGGAAGCTGGTTTGCTTTTGCTTTAACCCTTCAGATCTCAGACCGCAGGGGGCATAGGATATGTAGGCATCTCCATACCCCTCCCCCCAACCCATACACACACAGGCTGTCTCCTTTTATCAGGGATTCTCAAATGTTAGTGCAGCAGAATAAAAACAGAGGAAATTAATGGGAGGAAACAAAGGTGAAAATTAACAAAATAAAGAAATTGAAGAGAATAAGAACCCCGTTTTGCCTTTTTTTTTTTGGTGCTGCGTTTTAATTTTTTTAATTTTTTATTTTTTTAAATAAATTTATTTTTTATTGGTGTTCAATTTAAGCCCCGTTTTGCCTTAAGACGTCCTTAAAATGCAATTATGTTCAAGAAAATAATATACTCACAAAATTTTCAAAAAATTCATGGCTTCCTTAAAAAATAATTAACATACAAATACAAAGTAGAAATTATTTATACAACATAAGTATCCCTATCCATATGTACTACCTAAAAGCATTATTACATACTCAAACTATCTGACACCCAGGTTAGTTTGGTCACAAGTTTTACTACAATGTGGGTATTCCAAGAAGTTTGATGAATGAGTTAGTTGAGAATTAATCATGTAACTCATTTTTGATGTCTTCTTTTTTAGAAGGTATGGTTTTAAATATCTATGTCTAATCAGCAGAACTTTCAAAACCAATCAGTAAAAGTTGGATGTTTAAATATGTTCATCCTCTGACACAGGTGTTCTCATTGATATACTATACCCTGATTCACCACACAAGGTCAAGGTAAAATTGCAGGACTCCAGGAAGGGGAGAGTTTCAGGGTGCCAGTGTACATGGTGGGTTGAAGACTAACTAGTGCTTGAGACTGCCCTGGGTCACAGAGACAACACACACGCTCACTGGACATGGCGCAAAGCCAAAATAGGCAACATGATTGCTGATTAAAGGGTGGTGTCTCGAGCCACACACCCTGGGTTTGTAGTTTGGTTCATTAGTAGGTTGAGTGATGCTGGGCAACTCATTTAAGCCTTCCATGTCTCTGTTTTCTCATCAATAACCTGGACTGAGTGATAGAACGTACTCCAGAAGGTTGATGAATTAATTCAGTGAGGTAGCAACATGAGACACCCAGAGGAGTGACTGGCACTGAGAAAACATGTTTGTGAAGGCTATTTCTTCTCTCTCTCTCTCTCTCACTCTCTCTCTCTCTCTCTCCTTTAGAGACAGTGCATATATGAGCAGGAGGAGGAGCAGAGAGAGCGAGAGAATCCCAAGCAGACAGACTCAGTGCTGAGCACCGAGCACAGAGCCCAATGCAACCTCAGTCTCACGACCCCTGAGATCACAACCTGAGCCAAAATCAAGAGTCAGCCACTTAACCAAATGGGCTACCCAGGTACCCCAGGCTTATTTTTTTTTTAATCTTTCCTTCTTTCTTTTCTTCTTCCCTCCTTTCCTGAGTCCATTACTTCTTCTTCTAAATCAGAGACTAGGGACACCTGGGGGGCTCAGTTGATTAAGTGTCTGCCTTTGGCTCAGGTCATGATCCCAGGGTCCTGGGATTGAGCTCCACATCAGGCTCCCTGATCAGTGGGGAGCCTGCTTCTCCCTCTCCCTCTGCCTGTGGCTCCCCTGGCTGTGCTCTCTCTCTTTCTGTCAAATAAATTAAAAAAAATCTTTTTAAAAAATGAGTAAAGAAATCAAAGGCTATACAGTGCTCAGGAACCAGAGAAGGATGCACCTTGGTCTGACCCTCAGGAATCCCACCTTCTTTTGGAAAACACCTCGTGCCTACTGTGTGTTTGCATTTCTGTGTCATGTGTGCAATGACCAGGGTAAAGGACTAAGTACTCACAGAGAAGGGTTTCCTGCCCCATCACCATGGTGGTTAAGGAAGGATTATGGAAAGGCATCACTTGGAGCATCCTCTAGACACTGCAGGCATGGTGGTGATGCTGCGGGCAAAGCCCCCTTGAGGAGAGTTAGAGGAACACCCCACGTTGACCACCTCCTTACTAACACAGGAAGTATTTCTTCTTCAGAAAAAAAATGTCTATTTAGGTCTTTTACTCATTTTAAAACTGGACTATTAGGTTTTCTTTGCTATTGACTTGTATGTATTTGGATAATAACCCTTTGTCACATGTATGGTTTGCAAATAATTGAAGTATTGCAGTTCCCTTCTATTGTATTGCTGTCAATTTCTCCCTTCGGATCCCTAACATTTGCTTTATATTAGGTACTCTGGTGTTGGTACATATATTTTTAGGAGTATTATATCTTCTAATTTTTATTTTTATTTTTTTAAGATTTTATTTATTCATGAGAGAAACAGAGAGAGAGGCAATGACACGGACAGAGGGAGAAGCAGGCTCCTTGTGGGGAGCCTGATGCATGATTCAATCCCAAGATCCTGGGATCACAACCTGAGCTGAACAGGATGTTCAACCACTGAACTACCCAGACGCCCCTCTCTTCTTCACTTTTAAAGAGTAATTTTGCCAGGAATTCTTGTTTAGCAGTTATTTCCTTTTAGAACCTGGAATATATCGCCAGACTGTCTCCTGGCCTGAAAGGTTTCTGCTGGAAAATCCATTGATAATCCTACGGGGGGGGGGAGGGGGGGTCCTTATGTGTGACAAATTACGTCTCTCTGCTGCTTTCAAAATTCTCTCCTTGTCCATGACTTTGATGATCATGCGTCTTGGTAGGTTGGTGGGTTGATCCTTTGGACTTCATGAATCTGGATGTTGATTCTGTTCTTAAGAATTCGGGAACTTTTTAGCTATTCTTCCTTTAGATAAGCTTTCTGCTCTTTTCTCTTCTTCCCATAATGTGTATCCCATACATTTCTTAGGCTTTTTGCCCCCCACTCATTTTTATTCTTTTTTTTCCTTCTGTCTGCAGAGTTTCAAATGCCTATCTTTGAGTTTTCTCATTCTTTGCTTGATCTAGTCAGCTGTTGAAACTCTCAGTTATAGTTTTCATTTTGGACATCGTAGTCTTCAGCTCCACAATTTATGCAATACTTTTTTTTTTGAATGATTTCTCTCTTTTCTTTGAATTTCTTGTTTTGTTCAGGTACTGTTTTCCTGATTTCATTGAGTTGTCTGTGTTCTCTTGTAGCCCACGCATCTTTAAAAAGCCGATTTTGAATTGTTAGGCAATCTGTAGATCTCCGTTTCTTTAAGGTTGGTTGTGGCACATTATTATGTTCTGTGGATGGTGTCACAGTTCCTTGTTTTTCCTTGTTCCTGGTAGTCTTGCATTATTGTCTTCACATTTGAAGAGGCAGTCATCCCTTCTAAACATTATGCCCTGGACTACGTAGGGAAAGATGTCCCATAGGTAGGTGTAAGGATGTCAGCTGGCGAAGTGAGCTAGCTCCAGATCTAGAGCCACATCACGGGATGCATGGGGATGCCAATTCTGAGCGTGTACCATGGGCCATCTGAAGGGAGCATACATGTGAGGTCTGGTGGGCATGTAGATGTCCACATTGCTGTAGCCAGCACCTGGTCCTGGGGTTTCATATGTGCCACTGCAATGGGTGCTTGGTCTAGGGAGCAAGTGGGTGCATGTGTGGTGGTGGTACTAGTGGATGCCAGGACCAGTGTGTAGGCACATGCTTCACAATGAATGTCAGTTCCCAGTCATGGGGGCTGTGGCCTCCCTGGGACTAGGGTGGGAGAAGAAGTATTTCTGACTCCAAGGAGGGGTTATGGGGCTCTTGGCAGCTCCAGCTTAAGGGGGTGCAGTGCCTTTGGCCCTAGCCAGGTCTGTATGAAAGCTGTGGGGTTCTCTGCGGTGGAAGAGATCCTCAGTGGTGAAGGCTGCTGAGGTCCTCTGCTTCACCTTCCCTTCTGTGGAAGGAACTCATGTAGGATTCCTCATGGTGACACAGCAACCTGGGGATGGACCAATACAGGCAGAATGCTTCTTACTCCTTCTATATGTTGCCACTCCGAGTCTCTGCGCTCCCCCGGGTCACTGCAGCCCTTGAACCGCACTCTGCAGTTCTTCCAGAGCCATCCTCATCCACAGATAGTTGACCTTAGCATCATGTGTGGGTGTGGGTGAAGGCTGGGATCTCCTAGTCTGCTATCTTGCTGACGCCATTTTTGGCATATTATTTATAAATGGATCTTTATATAGTGTTGAATTATAGTTTGGTTAGTACTAAAATGGGATTATATCCCAAGATCCAAGTATCTCCTTCTATTTGAGTTTCCTGCAGAAGAAGTGAACACAATGAGTAATATGAAATGGAAACAAAGTGCATGGTTAGTTAGTTGCAACAAGGTTCATTGTTCCTTAGGGTAGTACTTATAAAAAAAAAAGATTTTATTTATTTATTTGAGAGAAAAAGAGACATAGTGAGAGGGAAAGCAGGAGCAGGGGGAGAGGGAGAAGCAGGCTCCCCTCTGAGGGAGGAACCTGACAGTGTGGGGCTCAATCCCAAGACTCTGGGATCATGACCTGAGCTGAAGGCAGACTCTTAACTGACTGAGCCACCCAGGCACCCCCTTAGGGCAGCATTTTGGGAAGCACATTTGGAGTAGATGTCTTAGGCTTAAGGCTTATGTGAGACTGCTAGTTTCCTCAAATCTCAGATCTAGAGCATAGGACCTTATTGCCCTGTGGGTTGCTGAAATATACAGGAAAATAAAAAATGATGAAGCAACTCTGAGGTTTCAGACTCAGTTCACCAATCCAGCCACACTGAGCAAGGAAATGAAGGATGAGAGAGAGCCACACCCATAGATGTTAGCATTAATGCAAAAGTTATTCTGTTCATTAAGAAGTAGAACAATTTTTGCTCCAGACATCAACAAAATATTTTAACTGCTCCTTTTCCTTGTGAGGCTAGGGGGGAGATGGGGAGAGTATATTTCCCTCAGTCACCAAACTATTATTTTGAAGAACAGGTTTCATCAAATATAGTAGCTGAAAATATGGAGCGGATGAAGATATTTTCCCCCAGTGTACTTATTAACTACAATGAAATTGTTTTCCACATTGATCATCGTATTAATGAAGTAAATAAAAAGGATACATATATAATATACATATGGCATATATACGAAATATATGTTTAACTGGAAATACCCTATATATTTAAATACATACTTAATTAGGAATGCCCTAGTGGCACCCATCAGATTGTGCTTGCAAATCTCTAAGTGTAATTGGCCAAGAGCATCAGCTGCTGCATTCTGAAATCCATGCTTGTGTGTTTGGGGGATGTTTTCCACCAGCTGCTCCCAGACAGTGAATGAGTGTGGCAGGATAGTAAGGTGGGCCTCTTCCAAGGAAATGTGTGACTCCTCAGATGGCAACTTTGGCCTGAGGACTCCCAAATGGTCTTCCCCAAACTTCCTATGACTGCATGACAGACAGTCTAGGATGCCTCAACCCAACCTCCTCTCCTCCTTTCCTTCATTTGGGACCAGAGTGTTTTGTCCTCCGATGGTTTGCACAGCCTTTTCCATCCCCTCTGTTTTCTTTCATATAGATGTTTTCCCTAAAAACATTCTTGCATGTTTAATCTTGGATGAGCACACACTTTTAAAGTCATGATCTTTATATGGAGCACCTTTAACCTGAGGTGTTTTTTTTTCTTTTAATATTCTATTTATTTCTTCATGAGAGACACACAGAGAGAGGCAGAGACACAGGCAGAGGGAGAAGCAGGCTCCATGCAGGAAGCCCGATGCGGGACTTGATCCCAGGACCCCGGGGTCACGACTTGATCCCAAGGCAGTTGCTCAATTGCTGAGCCACTCAGGTGTCCCTAACCTGAGTATTTAAGAAGGACCTCCAAAAAAGTGCTTTTAATAATTTTATTTTTAAAATACATAATTTATGATACCTTTAAGAAAGACTAATGAAAAATATCTCAATTGTCCTCGTGGTTTTGCCCTATTATTTAGCAACAATTTTCCACATTAAGAAAGTTGTTTCACCCTACATTTGTTAAATTTAATGAGTTGCCTTCAAGGACTGTTCTGCTTAAGCTTTATTGGTTGAAAGTGCATTTTCTCAGAGGCCATGTTTTTAAGAAATTATTGATTTGGAACAAGCTAAAGAATGAAATCTCCATAGCTGGAATGCCCCGGTGGCTCAGCAATTGTGTCTGCCTTCGGCCCAGGGTGTGATCCTGGAGTCCCGGGATCAAGTCCCACATCGCGCTCTTTGCAGGGAGCCTGCTTCACCCTCTGCCTGTCTCTCTCTCTCTCTGTATGTCTCTCATGAATAAATAAATAAATAAAATCTGTAAAAAAAAAAAAAAAAAAAGAAGAAATTCTCCATAGCTTACCTCACATAGAATCCAGTAGCTAAAACTCTATTGAGTTGATTGATCAGTATCTATCACCGATCATTACTTCATTATTTTAAGGTTTTGGTTGATACAGTCCAGCAAATGTGATACCTTCAGTTGATTACCTTAATTTGCATAAGATTCAAGACAAATGCAAAAGAAAACCTGACTTACTCCAAGCAAGAAGTCTGTAGGATAATGGGGGTGTGCTTTGCTGTGGTAAAGAGTGCGGTTAATGGTGAGTGAACACTTGGCTCGGTGCACCCTCCTCTCAGGTGGTCGTCATATGCATGCTTGCCCAAGTCTAATGAAGCTTGAAATTAACATGGCTCTGTTGGTTTAATTCCTGGTTTTTGCTGGAGTCCTAGCAACACTGTCCTGTCAATCTTAAACAAGGGGCCAGTACGTTGCTGGCAACATCTCTGGCTGCTGGGAATTTTGTCAGGAGAAAAATTAGTAGCCATAGTGTTATACTTGCACTTTTTTATCTTTAGCTTAGCATATTTATAATGGTTAAGGAAAAATAACGTGTGTGTGTATGTGTGTGTACATACGATGGTTCTTAGAGCAGATGCATCTCAGTAAGTAGTAAGTTGATGATAATGATGATAAATAGTCTCTGCACGATATGTAAGGGTTTATAAACCATGACCGCATACATTCTGTATTTTGATCCTAATAGTAACTCTGAGAAGTAGATCTAATTATTCCTATTTTACAGATAAATGAACTGATGATCAAAGAGGCTAAATGAGTTAAAAGGATCCTATAGCTAATAAGAGTATGTACACCAGGAAGGTGTGATTGTCTTTTCATATTCTTATTAATTCACATTACTTCTGTTTTTTTGATACATCTTTTACTGTGCTTGCAAAGTGTATTCAACACTTTGGATGGCTGATAATTCTATGACTTTGGATGGCTGATAATTACCATAGAGTTTGAAATTGGATCATTCTACTCTTACTAAGAAGAAAGAAGAAAAATGTTTTTTAGTGGTTATGATGTGCTACTCAATGGTTTGTTATTTTTACATATATGATCTCACTTGATCTCCCCAATAACCACTTAAAAACAAATCATTCCCATTTTTACAAAAACCAGGAGATTTTTGTGAAGTACATTTTCTCGATATATTAAGAGACTTAAGAGGAAAGCACAGAGTGTTGTGGAAGGCCAACTACTGGTCAATTCTGTAGGTAATTTAATTTCTATTATGTCACTTAACTCTCTCAATTTCATGAGGTAGGGCAGTATAGGTCAAAATATCCCCAATTTCAGAGATAGGTAAATGCAGTATTAAGGACATAATGTATCACATAGAGTTCTTGGTTGCAAATGATGGGGAACAACTCTGTATAATTTATGAAAAAATGATAACTTATTGGCAGGGTATGGGAAGTTCTGCATCTCACTAAGACCCATGAAAGGAGGGGCCTCCAAAGGTATGAAGGGTTTTTAGTTCTCAAATTAGGAAATATTTACAACAGTGACAGCTTATTGGGAGCATAAATAGAAGCATGTTTGACACTCAACTCTCCCTTTTATTTAAATTTTAAGCTCCAGGGTAGCTTAGTTGGTTACGCGTCTGAATCTTGATTTCAGTTCAGGTCATGATCTCAGGGTTGTGAGATTGAGTCCTGTGTTGGGCTGTGCACTGGGGTTGGAGCTTACTTGGGATTCTCTTTTTTAAAAAAATAATCTCCCAAACATATGTCTATCAATTTCAAAATGGAGAATTATGAATCTTCCTTTTAGTAGAGCTAAAAACTTTAAAGTATTCATCATTAAGCGTCAATGAATACTTAGAGTTTGTAAAAGTAGCTTAAGGTTTTTGGTGAGTACAAGGAAATAAAACTTATTTTTGCTAAGTCTCCTTCAAACTTCCCTTGAAGACTGATGAGAAGGCCTGGGTGGGCAGCACTCGGACTGGCTTAAGCCACTAGATTGGTGGGGTCTTGAGTGGACTTATTTTGACAGCAGTCGTGCACTAAATTGAGGAGATGATTAAATGCAGAGATGAGGCTTCATGGCTAAATCCCAAATGAGGGCTCAGTGGTTTAGTGCCACGTTCAGCCCAGGGCGTGATCCTGGAGACCTGGGATCGAGTCCCACGTCGGGCTCCCTGCATGGAGCCTGCTTCTCCCTCTGCCTCTCTCTCTCTCCCTCCCTCTCTCTCTCTCTCTCTCTCTCTGTCATTAATAAATAAAATCTTAAAAAAAAATAAATCCCAAACGATATGAAAGTCCCCAAGGCTGAATGAGTGACACAGGACACCACCCTTCCTGCCATAGTCTGTATTTAGGAGGCAGGCTCCTTGAATACCTTGAATGCCAGGCCAAGAGTGAAAAAAATTATATTGTAAATCATGCTTATTTTGTTAAAAAAAATCCTGCAATTATTTGCTCTCTTGTACCTCAAAATCCTTCACCATTAATAATAGACTTCATTGGGATCCCTGGGTGGCGCAGCGGTTCGGCGCCTGCCTTTGGCCCAGGGCGCGATCCTGGAGACCCGGGATCGAATCCCACATTGGGCTCCCGGTGCATGGAGCCTGCTTCTCCCTCTGCCTGTGTCTCTGCCTCATTCTCTCTCTCTGTGACTATCATAAATAAATAATAAAAAAAAAAATTAAAAAAAAAATAATAGACTTCATTATTTAAATGTTGTTAAAAATTTCAAGTATCAAATATCAGGTCACTGGTGAATTATTAGCCATTCTCTAACTAATAACTAATATTTGTTAATGAGGGTTTAAAATAGGTAAGCTATGTGATTCCTTAATTTAATTCCAATGCAATGAAATAAGTAAAATGTGTAATCCAGACCACTTTGATCATATTCCCAACATATTCTACTTCCTTGGTCCCCTGTTTATTATTATGAAATAATCAGTCTGTCATATGGCATATAATAAAATTGACTGTAACCCTTCCTGCTAGCAAAATACATATATTTTACTTTCCCTACTTGTTTTCCTCTCCCCCTCACCCCCACATCTTCCAACATTCATGAAATGTCATGTGGGATGGCAGCATAGATTTGCCATTTATCTACATTTTTTATAAGGCAATAGGAACTAGACCACAGCTTTTTTTCTTTACCCTTTATTCAACTGTGGTTTCAAATGCAAAATGGGCTTGTTGCACGTGGAACTTAAAGTTGGGATATAAAAATTTCTGATGAAATTATGATTCAGTTTCTTAATTTAATTTTTAAAAATACTTTATTTATTTATTTATTTATTTAGAAATTTATTTTTTATTGGTGTTCAATTTACCAACATATAGAATAACACCCAGTGCTCATCCCGTGAAGTGCCCCCCTCAGTGCCCATGACCCAGTCACCCCCACACCCCGCCCACCTCCCCTTCCACCACCCCTAGTTCGTTTCCCAGAGTTAGGTGTCTCTCATGTTCTGTCTCCCTCACTGATATTTCCCACTCAATTTTTCTCCTTTCCCCTTTATTCCCTCTCACTATTTTTTATATTCCCCAAATGAATGAGACCATATAATGTTTGTCCTTCTCCGATTGACTTACTTCACTCAGCATAATACCCTTCAGTTCCAGCCACGTCAAAGCAAATGGTGGGTATTTGTCGTTTCTAATGGCTGAGGAATATTCCATTGTATACCTAGACCACAGCTTCTTTATCCATCATCTGTCGATGGACACCGAGGCTCCTCCCACAGTTTGGCTATTGTGGACATTGCTGCTAGAAACATCGGGGTGCAGGTGTCCCGGCATTTCATTGCATCTGAATCTTTGGGGTAAATCCCCAGCAGTGCAATTGCTGGGTCGTAGGGCAGGTCTATTTTAACTCTTTGAGGAACCTCCACACAGTTTTCCAGAGTGGCTGCACCAGGTCACATTCCCACCAACAGTGCAAGAGGCTTCCCTTTTCTCCACATTATCTCCAGCATTTGTGGTTTCCTGCCTGGTTAATTTTCCCCATTCTCACTGGTGTGAGGTGGTATCTCATTGTGGTTTTGATTTGTATTTCCCCAATGGCCAGTGATGCGGGGCATTTTCTCATGTGCTTGTTGGCCGTGTCTATGTCTTCCTCTGTGAGATTTCTGTTCATGTCTTCTGCCCATTTCATATCATTTATTTATTTATTTGAGAGGGACAGTGAGCAAGCGAGTGAGAGAAAGAACTCAAGCAAGGGAGGGAGGGGCAGAGAGAGAAGCGGATTCTCCACTGGCAGCTGGATCCCAGGATTCCAGGATCATGACCCCAGGAGCCAAAGGCAGCTGCTCAACTAAGCCACCGAGGCACCCCCCCACGATTCACTTTTTTTATATGGAGAAATAATGTAAATGTGTAAAAATAAACATACGTTGTTTGATTTCAACATTGAACTGATCTGCCTATAGCATGTGATCCGTGTGTGCTGGATGCCACTTTTGGTTTCTGTAATTCTATGAAAGAATTTTGCTTGCATATCACAGGGCTATCTATCCATGTAATGGGAGAATTATAAACTATTCAGAGGAAAAACCCTTGGATGGAGGGAGAGTGGGCTATAATAATTTTTGCTCACATTCCTGCCAATAATATAAACGTCCTCTCTTTTGATGGAAGCAGGCCATGAGCAAAATTTGTTTCATGTGACATTGCATACCATATTCAGATTTGCAGCCATAATCATGTCAGAGCTGATTATCACATGATTGGAGCAGTAAAAAAAATGAATTGGGGTTTAAACTTTTATGAAAAAGCACTTATATTGTGGAATAAGACTTTTTAATGGAGTACAGGCATTAAACAGACCTTGTATTAGACTCTGAAATTAATGGGTCACTGTATAACTTTCTAGTTTTCATAGCTTGATAAGATTAATGCTTGCTTATATAGCAAATTCAATGGCTCATTTAATTTCATATGAATGTTTAAAGTTAAATTGCTTTTGGATTAAGTCTAAACTCATTATTCATTTTAATGTCTGAGAGAACTTTCATTTTTCTTTCATTTTATTTAATCAAGTGCATCATCATTAAGTAAAGGCTAAGGACCTAGATAGCTAAAAATAATGTAAAAAGGAAATTTATTAATTTATACTGAAAAGAGACTTATTTTTATAAAATTTATTTAATGCTATAACATGCTTACCTATGGTGCTATGTCAGGGAAGATGAGATATTTATAGGCTTTTTGTCATGTTTTAAAATATCAAATTGAAACGCTGCCCACTTGGCTGCCTAGTGTTCGATGTGTAGCCCTGCCACAATGATCACAATGACCTTTATACATTTCCGATTCATTCTCTTAGCCAACAAACATTTATTCAAAATCTGCATTCTGTAAGGCACTGCCCAGGCATTTATGGAATGTTCGCCGGTGAAAAAGCCTCCAGGCCTGACCTGAAAGAGCTAACCAGTCCAGTAGAAGGGGCCTTCGCTTCAGAGGGCTCTGGACTTCTCAGCCGTACCAGCAAGGAGTTTTGTTGTGCGATCTCCAAGATCTTCTTCGGGTCTTCTGCTCTGTGACTCCATGGCCATATCATCCTTTGGGTTGTGGACAGCAAAAGGGGGGGGGGGAAAGCCCTGAATCTCACATTTATAATACTAGCCTCATTAATACAATGTCAACTATAACCATGATTACAACTATAATTACTAATTTTAAATTTCCTTCGAAATAGATAAAGCATGTTACTTTCCATTCTGTCATTTCATGTTCAAAAGATAACGGTCATTATCTCCAGTTTGGATAACGGGTGTGGTAAGCCTCTGTGGAGCATGAACTGTGTTCCCAGGACTGGGCTCAGCGCTCCATCCACATGGCTTATAACATCGCTTGGCCTGCGGCGGGTGGTCCATAAATACTTGTTAAGTGAATGAAGTAATGAAGGGAAGAGTGAAGGAGAGGGTGAATAGATGCTCTTATTTCATTTACTCTTTAAGTAACTGGATGCAATAGATATTTAATCCTCATTTTATAGATGATGACACTAAAATTTAGAGAGAGTAAGTGACTCCCCCGTGGGATACAGGTGGCATGATAGGGCTCAGTTGGAACCTTAGTTGTCCTCTGCTCTTTTCATGTTTTTTTTTTTTTTTTTTTTTAAGATTTTATATATTTATTTGTGAGAGACACACAGAGACAGGCAGAGGGAGAAGCAGGATCCCTGCAGGGAGCCCGATGCGGGACTGGATCTTAGGGCCCTGGGGTCACGCCCTGAACCAAAGGCAGACGCTCAACTACTGAGCCACCCAGGTGCCCCCAATGGTCTTTTCATGTTAACACAAGACAGAGATGCTGATGTGATGCTAAGACCAGCAGATCATAGTCAATTTTGGCTATTTCAATCCCCTTGAATGCCTTCTAAAACTACCGAAGCCTGGATCCCACTCTAGCCCAATTAAATCAGAATTAGGTTGGGCCTGTGCTTATGTAGTTTTTGAAGTTGCCGCCTCTTACCTCCCTTCGTTCTTCTTTGTCTTCCTTCTTCTGACTAGTCTTTACCGTGCAAATCTGGGAAGAAACACATAAAGTCTTGCCCTTAAAGAAATTATAGTTGTGTGCAATTGCTACTGGACAGTCAAATATATAAATGATAAATGTGAGAATACCAGTGATCTATGCTCTATTGTAGTAGATCGTCTTCACCCACTTCCCCAAATCAGGATGTGAAACCTGTCCGTTCAGAACTGTTGACAACTCAAACACTCCAACATGCGTATTTATAATACACACCTGGAGAGCTTGTGAAAACTAGAGCTTTACTGAGAATGGGAATCCACCAGAGACAGTCTGAAGCTTTGCATTCCCTGTGCCTCCTCGCCGTCCCTTCCCACTCTCAGGTGATTCTTAAGAATGAGCCCATGTGGGAAACATTCATATAACTCAGGGTTCTTAAAAATGTGATTCCCAGTAGTATCACCTGGGAACTTGTTATAAATACATATTCTCTGATCCCCTCCAGAACTATTGAATCAGAACCCCTGGGGTGGAGCCCTGCAACCTGTATATCCTTAAGTTCTGAGTGTGCACTAACATTTGAGAATCCCTGATAAAAGGAGACAGCCTGTGTGTGTATGGGTTGGGGGGAGGCGTATGGAGATGCCTACATATCCTATGCCCCCTGCAGTCCGGGATCTGAAGGGTTAAAGCAAAAGCAAACCAGCTTCCACTTGTGACAGTGGGAAGTGAGGGTTTGGGTGGGACCAGAGAGGCTGGACCGGATAGGGGAGCTCTGAACCTGTCTGGGCTTCCCTCTAGTGTGGGTGGGAAAGGATCTGAGGCACCACGAGCTACAAAGTGGAGGTGATGTTGACTTAGAAATGGGTTTAAACCAATTGAGGGCATTATCTAAGAAGCAGGATAGAGCCAAAGTATGGATGTGGAAATCAGCTAGGATGTTGGTTATGGAATGGCAAGGCCCTTTCCCTAATAACGCTTTATTTTTTTTGGCAGAAAAAAAAGGGTTTTGTGATGTTTCCTGTGAGAATTTGAGGATTTTAAAGCCCTTACTTTTCCCACCTAAAGAGTAGCACAACATGATATTCTTTTCCTCAGGTATGTTCACTTAGAGAAACATATTAATGAATTATTCAGGGTGATCTCCTAGGTTGGGGGAGAAATGCACCTGTCTAAGATGCTCATAGACTTGATTAGATAACATTTGTCAGCTGCACCAGCCGCAGGTGACTCCTGATGGGAACTGCATCTCCCTGTAGGGAGTGGGACCAAGCAATGCTTAGAATTTCATGGGGTTGTTGAAGAGGCTTGCAGGAGTGTCAAGCCTGAGAGGCTGTACAGCAACCATCAAGGTAATCAGACTGTTTGCAATCACTGTTTTCTGCACCCCTTTTTTTCAAACTTCCTAAATAGGAACATCAAATAGCCCAGAAGGTAGGATACACAGGTGTGCTATAAAGAGATCATTTCCAGTCAAAGTGTAATAGATCTGTATTGTTGATAAATTCCTGTAAGTGGTTTCTTTCTTTTTTCCAACTCTTGTCTGTTGTTGGGTACAACTCTTAAATTATGGATACATAATGAGCCAAATTTTTCCTGCAAAAATCTTGTATTCATACACCAAACTACTTATAATACACATGGGAGATTTTCCATTTTGCTGAAAATATCTCGTATTTCAGAAAGGTTTGCATCTTCTGTAAAGCTCTCTTGGGGGCTTGTTTTTAAAATATATCCCCCAGAAAAAGCACATTATTTATTGTGTTGGAGAAGGAACATCTGTGGTTTTGCTCTCAGCAGAGCCAATGAGAAGGTTTGAGCTCAAATCAGCGTGTGAGAAAGTATCTCAGAGGCAGCGTGATTGTGTTCAAATCCAGCCTCCTCACCAGCGCGTTCTGGGAGACCTTAGGGTGAGCGGCCTTCCTCGGACGGTCCCACGGCTGCTTCAAGCGAATGCTCTGGTATTAAGTCAGATGCTGTTTGCAAACTGTTGTGCTCGGTGCTAAAAGGTTCTTTGTAAGCGTCAGTTTAAAATTTTGTTATAAAGTAGCAAAGTTGAGTGAGACGAGCACTAGGTGAGGATTTGGGAAAGCTGGCTCTAAAATTCATATAGTTTCTCATTAGCCCACACTTTTCTTATCAGTGCCAGGGAGGGTTTGAATTGGAGGGTTTCTAAGAGCTGCTGCAAGGACTGAACCTCACTACTGTTAGAGAACGAGACAGATGTGGAGCTCGCTTTCCCTCTTGCTTTCCCTCCTCTTCTCCCTTTCTTACCTTCACCTTTTTAATTTTTTTTTCTGTATATTTTTTATTGGAGTTCTATTTGCCAACATATAACACCCAGTGCTCATCCCGTCAAGTGCCCCCCTTGGTGCCCGGCACCCAGTCATCCCCACCCCCCGCCCACCTCCCTTTCCACCACCCCTTGTTCGTTTCCCAGAGTCAGGAGTCTTTCATGTTCAGTCTCCCTCTCTGATTTTTCCCACTCATTTTCTCTCCTTTCCCCTATAATCCCTTTCACTATTTTTTATATTCCCTGTATGAGTGAAACCATATAATGTTTGGGTTAAGGCTCCCTACCCTTATGTCTCTCCTCTCCTTAACATATCACCCCAGCATTCATGGTGTTAGAGCCACTAGAGAAAATTGACCTCCTAAAAGAACTTAGTAACTCCTTTTTACCAAGCCACATGCCTCCCTGTTGTGCCTGGAATCCCTTTATTGAAAGACATTAGGAAGGCAGCAACCACCTGGTTTAATGGAATCAAGTTGGGACATCTGGGTTTGCAAGAGAGCTGAGCCATAGGGAATCATTGATTCCATTGGAACTTTAAATGGGGTTCCAAGTCTTGAGGTCAATTTTGGTTGCTCTCCAAAGGGTAAACATTAGTTTTCCACGCTCAGGAGGACAAAACAAACAAACAAAAAACCTCCTATCATGTCTCAGTGAATGATTTGTAAACAAAGTGTGCGGACAACCAACGATTGTTAGCTGAATCAACCACCAGGTTTGTGGAGCCATTAAAAAATAGTTGAAAAAGAAAAGGACGGTAGAAGGAAAATTAGGTTACTTTTTTTTTTAATATTTTATTAATTTATTCATGAGAGACACAGAGAGAGGCAGAGACACAGGCAGAGGGAGAAGCAGGCTCTATGCAGGGAGCCCAATGCAGGACTCGATCCGGGGACCCCAGGGTCATGCCCTGGGGCAGACCTTGAAGGCAGATGCTCAATCACTGAGACATCCAGGGATCCCCCAAATTAAGTTACTTTGAAAGATGATTGTGATATATTATTTGATGGTAGCAAGTTGAATAGCATGTGCCTCTCTGCATCAAGAACGTGTCCGTGTGTGAGACTGCAAGCAATGGAAAGTTCCAGGGGTTCCAGTGTTGAGAGCTTGAACAAACTAGTTGCTATACTTTCAGTCCATAAACTTCTAAATTCAAAAGATGGATAGAAATGTTAACCCTGATGCCAAAGACAAGAGAAATGCCGGACTCAGAGGCACCAAACATGTACAAGTCAAGGAAATAATTCTGCAGACAAATTTGTGCCAAATGAAGGGATGGGGGGAGCTCAGCCAGAAACTGCTCTGTGACCGGGTGACTCATTCTCAGCGTCCCTCCCTTGAGTGCCTTGCTCATCCCCCAACCTCTCTTGTATTCCTTCTGGTCAGAGATGAGCCACCACATAGTCCACCCTGCCTTAAACTTTGAAAGTGAGTCAAAGAAGAATTAAGTAGCAATTCCTGGAGATAGAAACATTAAGAAATATTGTCTCAGACTAAAAAAATGCCCCCAGATTTCTCTCAAGTGCTGAGGAAATGGAAGCAGAAAATTGCCCTGTGCCATTCTGGGGGCCCACGGCCATTAGAGACGGGTGGTAAAGCTCACCAAATTGGGGCACTGCGCAGCGGGTGGACAGAGCTTGCCCTTTCTCAACAGCAAACGTGGCAACACGCTGACTGCAGCTAAATCAAACCCTGGAGGCCACCAGTTGAAAGGAGGGAATATAAATACATACGTGAACGTGTCTCATGTTCCTTAGATTCCTCTGAAACAAGGGGCCAAGAGGAAGTCAGCAGCGTAAACCTCCTCCCTCCTGCTTCATCATTGGGATGTGGCCTCAAGGAACGTATTTTTAGGCAGATTTGGGGCTTCAGAATCTCCCAGTAACATCCAGTGTGAGCTCAGAATTGAACCTGAATTTTAGTTTTAGCTCCAATGTTTATTAGCTGAGGAATCTACGCAGGTGGTGTTTAGTTTGAGAGATAAGATCCACTATATTTTTACCTTATTCTCCCTCAATCCCTCAGAGCTGGAGGAGCGTTTTTAATTGCTTGTTTTATTTTGCTCTTAGTAGTTGGATCTCCCTGGGTAAGTAGGAGGCCTGGGTTAGGAGAGGGACTGGGGGAAACTGGAGAGGTGAACAGGAGGGCACAATAAAAAAGCCTCGGTAAAGTAGGATAATGGGGGGTTAAGAGAAAAAGAGGAGAGAGAGTTACTGGACTGGGAGGAAGTTTGAGAACGTCCCATGAGCCACAGCCACAGGATTCTTGAGAACAGAGAGTGGTGGCAGGAGGCTGGAGAGGTGACGTGAATTAGGCATTTGATCCTTTTTAATATATATATATATTTTAGAGATGCACGTGCAGAATGGATCCCCTTCATAATTCCCAAGTTTCATTTTAGGGCTAGACGGCACAGAGACTAGACCAGGAGGGCCATAGCTTATCTTTGGATTAAATGTGCATGAACTTATTGGGACTTCCTGGTGTTAAAAATGTAGATAGTGGTTTGTGCATTTTGCATATGAAAACTCTGTTAGATGTAAATTATTAGGTGAGGGAATCAGGTTTTGGAAACCAGGGCTGTCTAAATACCAGCCCATGCTCTTCTGCATATCCTGCTTCCCAGACACCTCAATTCCAAAAGACGGTATTTTTGCCACCAAAAATAAATGATGGTTTTAAGTAGCAGAACTTGTTTCACGGGAAGTCTTTTGGCTTATTCCATAGCGTTATATAGCAAATGTTCAGCTGTTGGCCAGACTGGGCCATTGCCAGACATGCGCTCATCAATGCGCACATTTGCTCAATCAACAAATGCTTGTTGTATGCAACCAACACTGTAAGGAACTGGGGAACCAGACATAAATTAAAAGCTGTGACCTCTGTTCTCATGGAGCTTGTAGCTCCGGTGGGGAGACAGGCACTCATCTACTAATAAATACATATAGATCAAGTTGTTTGAAAGAAAAGGATGTGGTTTTTTGAGAGCCCGTGTTTAAGTAACCAGAGCCAAAAATCAAGAGTGGGACACCCAACCGACTGAGCCACTCACGTGCCCTTCCTTGCATCTTGCTCTTAATATGCTAGGAAACACCTGGGTACTTTTGAGCAAGGGAGTTACCTGATCTAACACACACACACACACACACACTTATCTGTATATGTGTCCCCCCCCCCCCCACACATTCCTAGGAATAGACTGTTTCCATTATTGGGCACATTCTACCAACTGCCATACATCACGTCTTAGATCCAATATGTACCCCTATGGCATAATGTAAATGATGAAGGGAAGGGAATCTCGTCATTTTCTTTTCAAATATCAAGTTTGTGTTAAAGAACACATTTTTCTCGATCACAGGTGCAGATGGGAAGAATGAATGACATCGTGATGTCCTCTCTTTGATAAGTCTTCTCCCTTGGTAGCTTCCAGTGTACTTTTAGGAACAAGCTTCAATTTATCTTTTACAGAGTGGATTTGTGTCCTGGAGCCAGCAAAGCTGCATTTAAAAGTATGCTAGCTTCCAGCTTGAGACTCTCAGAGGAGCAGCAAAGCAAAGAACAGAACATTGCCCTGAATGTTTGCAGAGCTCAGACGGGGGCTCAGCCATCAAGTGTAACTGTCATCATCACAGTCCCTTGCATTTGAGTTTCCAAGACACTTCTTACATTTATGCATTGATTTGATCTGTTTAATAATCCAGTGTGGTTGAGGCAAGAATAGTTGCTCCAGTTTTACTGATGAGTAACATGAGGCTTAAAGAGGTGAAGTAAATGGCTAGAAATTAAGGCTCATATATATAAATTTGCTGACTAAAAAGATACATGCAAAATGATACATATAAAATTCTTGGTAGAGGGATCCCTGGGTGGCGCAGCGGTTTGGCGCCTGCCTTTGGCCCAGGGCGCGATCCTGGAGACCTGGGATCGAATCCCACATCGGGCTCCCGGTGCATGGAGCCTGCTTCTCCCTCTGCCTGTGTCTCTGCCTCTCTCTCTCTCTCTGTGACTATCATAAGTAAATAAAAATTAAAAAAAAAAATTCTTGGTAGAGTGATAGGCAGAGTACAGCCTCAATAATTTTAGTCTCCTTACCTTATTTGCCACACTATATATAGCTATATATGTTATTTTCTCTCTCTCTATATAATATATATAAATATATAAATATGTATAAAATATATATTAAATAATTTTTAAAAATATTTTTAAATACATGCAGTTTTTAGTTTTGAAAAAAAAATTTTGGTATAATTAACATACAGCATTATATTAGTTTCAAGTGTAAAATAAAGTGATTCAACACTTGTATACATTACTCAGTGCTCATCATGATAAATGTACTCTTAATCTATATTATTTTACCCATCCCCCAACCATCTCCCCTCTGGCAACCACCAGTTGGTTCTCTATATTTAAGAGTCTCATTCTTTTTTTTTTTTTTTTTGGTGTGTGTGTGTGTGTGGGGGGGTCTTTTTTCTTTGTTTTGTTACTTAAATTACACATATAAGATTGCAGAGTCTTTCTATGACGACTTATTTCACTTAGCATTACACCCTGTAGGCCCATCCGTGTTGTTGCAAGTGGCAAGATTCCATTCTTTTTCATGGCTGAGTACTATTCCATGGATGCAGCTACACCACATCGTCTCTGTCCATTCATCTCTGGATGGATGCTTGAGCTGCTTCCATATCTTGACTATTGTTGATTACGCTTCAATAAACAATAGATCTTTTTGAATTAGAGTTTTTTCATATTTTTGGGGTAAATACCCAGTAGTGTGATAACAGGATCATTTAGTAATCACCTTTTATTTTTTTTAAGGAACCTCCTCCATACTGTTTTCCAGCTTCTAGGCAGTCTTTAATGCCTTTATTTTCCTTTTGGTTTCTGTGCTATAGTCTCCATTATAACTTCAGCAGCCCACTGACAGAGAATTCATTTCTGTTAGGGAACTGCTTCCCAAAGATCTCAGTATTTTCTAGCCTTTCCATGGGTGTATTCCATGTGGCAGTTTGAAGTTCTTGTAAAAGATAAAACTGCCAACGTGGAGGAACTCAGACAGAATTTCCAGCGTTACTATGCTTCTTGAGAATCATGATGCTGGTTCTTGAAGCATTAAAAGATCCTAGAAATTCTGGAGCGCCCGAGTGGCTCAGTCGATTAAGTGTTCAGCTCAGGTCTTGATCCCAGGGTCCTGGGATAGAGCCCTGCATTGGGCTCCCTGCTCAGCGACAACCCTGTGTCTATGGGTGGATTCTATGTGTCTTGTTTTTTAAAAAGTACCATTTAACCATATATAAAACGCACAATTTCTTAAACTAAATAAGAATTTAGCACTTGTTGAATTCTTGAGGCCTTTTGGAATTTTTTCTTTTTCTTTTTCTTTTCTTTTCTTTTCTATCTTTTCTTTCTTTCTTTCTTTCTTTCTTCTTTCTTTCTTTGTTTCTTTTTCTTTCTTTCTTTCTTTCTTTCTTTCTTTCTTTCTTTCTTTCTTTCTTTCTTTCTTTCTTTCTTTCATTTTTTTTAAGGGAAGAAGGGAATTTAAACTTTGAGACCACTCAATTAAAACTTTCTGTTTAAGGCAGCCCCGGTGGCTTAAGGGTTTAGCACCGCCTTCAGCCCAGGGCATGATCCTGGAGACCCAGGATCACGTCCCACATCGGGCTCCCTGCATGGAGCCTGCTTCTCCCTCTGCCTGTGTCTCTGCCTCTCTCTCTCTCTCAAATAAATAAATAAATAAATAAATAAATAAATAAATCTTTAAATAAAACTTTCTGTTTAGAATAAGCTCTGTATTATATATACCGTAGGAGTGCCTCATGTTTTGGAAGCTAAAGGTGGTTGCAGTTAAGGAGTTGGTGGGAATAAACTTTCTTTCCCTGCCTGGGTACCCAGGAAACCTGTTTTGTAGAATCTATTAACAGGGACTTTCCCTCTTCCTTGTTGCTCTTTCTCCTCCTCCCCACCTCCCTTCTTCTGTTCCTTCCTTTTCTTCCCAACCCCTCCTCCATTTTCTCTTTTGTTTGTAATCTTGAGGAAATTGTACAAGTTTTGAAGAGTAGTTTAGAAATTCATGATTATAGCAACAGAGGGGAGAGTCATTGATAGCGGCATCAGGTGGTTGTGCGTCAGCAGTGGAGTCTTCAGACTAATTCAACCAAGTGATCTTCGTTGTGTTTTACTGATATGTGGCCTCCATTGCTTCCTGTGCATTTTTCCAGTTCTGTTCTCTACTTTCTGTTGACTCTATGAGGTATAGTATATTCTTCCATAAGTTCTTTCTCATATGTAAGTTAAAATTTGCTTTCTGAGACACGTAATTGGGAAAACCAGCTGGTAGACTGAATAGCAGCAGTTTCTGGATATGCTTATTTGTCTATCCTGATTTAACTTATCCTACAAGAACTGATTTGCTGGGGTGCCTGGTTGGCTCAATTGGTTAAGCATCTGACTTTTGATCTCAGTGTTGTGGGTTCAAGCCCTGTGTTGGGCTCTACACTGGATGTGGATCCTATAAGTGAGAAAAGAAATCTGACTGACTTTGCAGCCCTTGAATGGAGCCCTCTAAGACTGCTTCATTTCCATGTTGATTTTGTACTTTTTGAATTTATGTAGCCCTATACTTCTTAACATTTTATCATGTCATGCCTATTAATTTTTTCTAACCAATTAAGTTAATTTATTTCAAATTCCTAATTCCATCAGAAGTCCCTCAAAGGCAAGTTCTCTCTCCCACTACCTCACTCCACTCTCATTTTTCTTCTTTTCCTCTCTCCCAGATAGAACAATGTATGAGACTCAGCATAGCACATGTTTGAAGGTCAGGAAATATGCGTTTTTCTTTAATTGATCTATATCAGAGTGCTTTGTTGATTAACAGAAAATTAAACCAACCCCGTGTAACCCTGTGTTGGAGATGCCTATATTTGGGTTTGCAGCTCATCTGAACAAGGACCATAGAAGAAACTGGTAAACATGAACTGTAGAGCAGAAAGACCCAGATTTGATCTTGGAAACCTGTAACTTCTACAATGTTAGCTCCACAACCTTTGGCTAGCTTTAATTTGTTCACCTATAAATTGTTTGTACACTTTCTTTCCAGAATAGAGAAAAAGAGAATGAAGTAAAGTAGTAATAATAAAGCAAAGCACCTAAAGCACATAAGAAGAGCTCAGTAACTTCTGGCCCACTTCATTGATAAATGTATTTGTCATCAATCTGAGTTGTTATTATCAGAAAGCTGAGTACACAGAATGAATTAATAGAAGTAAAATATTAAAAGAGAAGGAAGTGAAAATTGTGAAATTGCACTGTCCCTCATTCTTTCTTTTCTACTTGAAATATTTCAGGGGCCCCGTAGGTAGAAGATTGACAAACGAGGTCACTTCCAGAGATGAGGAACCAGGATATTGGAGAATTGCCCTGTGGAGAGTGAGTCTTGATTCTTGTTGCCCTTAGAAGTAAGACCAGGAACAATGGATTCTGATTACAGTGAAGATTTTAGTCTGACATTAGGAAACATTTTCCCACATGATTGTCTGAAAACTGAATAGGCAACTAGAGATGCTCAATTAGAAACTGTGTTAACACTTGGCAAAGGGGAGGTGGACTCTTCCTACAGATTCTCTACTTACCTTCATGGCTGCTCATTATGTAGAACTAACAGGTCCCTAGAATCATAAAATCCTCATGGGCCAGGGTAACTCTGGAAATTCTCCAGCACAAATATTTTAGATGTCTCTCCTTCACTTTCAGACTTTCCTGATTACCTCCAATCCTGAGTCAAGGGAGCTGATTTGAATTACGATACAATGCTCTGTCCTCCACTAATTGCCTCCCTTAACTGCAGGAGTGGGTTTGGAGTCCAGGCTGCATCTCCGAACAGTGGGCTATACTTGCCTTGTTTACTGACATCACTTTGAATTACCCTGGAGTCTGCTGTTGTGCCTGTCCAGGGCGTTTTGTGAGAATTGCCCATAAGATGGCTCCTGTACCTGTTGGTGTCACTTACTTTTAACATGATTGAAGAAACATGTTGAAAGTACTAAGATGTTTGTTTATTCTACATTTTGGGATGTCTATGGATGGGGCCCATTACCTGAAAGTGCCTTCTGATTCTACTAAAACCGCATACCCTCTAAAGCAGCCTTATGTCATTGCTTACTTTCCCTTTCCCTTTTCAGGGTCAGCATTTCTTTGCACACTGGGGCAGGCAGAGGAACTCATTTATTGGGCATTGTGTTAGGTGTGTTACATCTGTTATTAAATTCAGAGCTGCAGTCCACCATACCTGGAGTCTTTGTGACTCTCGTTTTATAGCTGAGTGTCAGTGGAGTTGAGTAAGTTGCCAAAGACGCAAATCTGGTAGTTGGCGGAGAAGAGTACATAAATTTTATGATTATACCTAGAAGAGTCAATTTTGCTTGCCACTAAGGACTCCAAAACAGGAATTGGATCCTTTTTAAGACAAATCCTATGCCTAATCATCAGTTCAAATTCATTGCTTTTTTTTTTTTTTTTTTTTTTGTGATGAACATTAGTAGATGAACTCAGCCTGCTTAAGAAGATCTAAAGAAAGTTACTCTTGTTCCCTAGGGCCCTTGCGGGTCATCATTTGTTGAGGAAATAGGGATGTTGGCATGTGTGTGTGTATGTATGTGATGTGTGTGCATGATTTCAGATCTAAGTTTCCTTCTTCATTAACCGTTTGAATCTCGGAGAGGTCAAGCAGTATGATCCAGATTAGTTTCCCCTTGTGAACGACAGACACAACATTCATCCCATCTAGATTAGTAAGGGAGGCTTTTATTTAAAGCATTTTTGCATAGTAGATATTAAAAGTATTCATTAATATACCTCTTTTGTCACCAGATTTATGCACCTGTGAATTTCTGAAGTAACATTGCAAAGTCAACCAAACTAGGAGATCAAAGCCAAACGAAATGCACACCTATAGTTTTGTCGATCAAGTATAGGTGGATGTCCTCAGTCAGTTGAAATCTGATCACCCATTTGCAGAGTGTGGGCAGTAGTCACCAAAGGTTAAATCTGTCAGGCCTGGTAGAGAGAATTAAACACCAGCAACAGTTAGGTTCGGGTCAGCGACTTTCCAAATAGAGAGCTTAGGGATCTCTAGAAAGCGCCAGCGAGGGCCAGCGATGAGGGGAGGGCCAGGCCTGAGTCTTGCTTCCATTTGAATTCATCATGTCTTGAAGTTACTGCTTGAATCATGGCATCAACACCGTTTGGTGAGATCGATGACCAGTGGGCTCACTGGCCAAAGTTCGTTTCTCTTCCTTTGGTAGAGAGCAAAGCCAGGGCTTCTGCTCCCCTAGGAGCTCTTACCTGTAGTGTGTATCTCGTGTGATCCGCACAACTGCTGGTGCCCGTTGTGACGTGGCTTGGGCATGTGTGGGGTTACGGGAGGCTGCCTGCCACCCTCTCCTTGGCTGTGGCCCTGCATTCACAAGGGCGCTCTGCTCCTTCCTCCTGCTCTCGAGCTCTCTTCCTGCAGAGCTGGTCGCTCACACGTCCCACGTCCCACGGGAGCTCAGCATGGGATTTTAAATTCATATGATCAGATAGCTAAGAAAGTGCTAATAGCTTGTGCTCTGGCAAAATATGCTTTTTCGGGGGTTTGTTTTCTGTACATAATTGCCTTTGTATTTTGCTCCCCTTATCCCCAGCTGACAATATTTTAATTAAAAGTTGAGGCAAGAGAACATGAGGAAGTCTGTGGAGAAACATGCTTGCCTTTTGTTTAATCCTGCCACTCTAGAAAATGCTTGAAGCCTTTTGGTAAGCAAGCAGAGAATTAGAAAGTGAGAAAAAGCCAGACGCAATGCAGTTTTCAAAAATATCTTATTTTGTTTATTCTTGTCTTTTGAGAAGAGACTCGGAATGCAAATGCCCTTGCTCTCTCAACTCTTATCATTGCTTCAAAAAATGAACAGGAATACTGAATTCCTTAATTCCTGAATTGTATAAAAACATCATATATGTGAATACACAAGCACATATATGTTGTAGTTTTATATGTATATTAAAATTACATATAACTTTTTGAATGACAAGTTCAGCACAGGACCTAATAGAAATCAAATATGAATTCCAAGTCTGAATCCAATGGATTAGATTTTAAAAAAATCACACTCCAATAATTAAAGTTAGCAACAACTTATTCACTTCTTGTGATTTTTTTCCCCTTCTTCTAAAATTGACATTCTGAGAATTGTTCCCTAAATGGATGCCCCTACCTCTTCCTGCTCTTCCTGCTCACAGGCATACACTGGGGAGGAGTGGGGAGGACGGCATTCTTTTTTTTCTCCCATTAGGTGGTTTTCTTCCTTCAGTTTGCAGGACAATAGAAGTTGTAGGGTAACTAGAAAAAAAATCATATTCTTGTGCCCACTGTCATGACCTTACGTTTAGCTGTGCCCGCCGGGTTTATGTAGTCTTTCTCTGGTGTGGTCTTCCTAACATTTTCCCTGAGCCTTCTTTCTGAGGAGAGAAAGAGGAATATTTATAAGCTTCTCCTGGAAGCATATTTGGTTGACTTTTGCCAGCCTTTTCCTTTTCACGATACAGGGTCAGTAAAGCCTTCTTTTAACCTAAAGTTTATTTCTCAAAGTTGGGCCGGTGTGCAAATGATCTTTGCAAGCAAGAGGATAAAACATGCCAAACAAACAAACAAACAAAAAGCAGTTTTAAGGATTTTACCTTTTTCTAATTACAGATATCATTCACCAGGTTTTATCATCCTTTGTTTTAGAGAACATGCAATTTACACCGGAATTGTTTTTGTTTTGTTTTATTTTTGCATCAGCCATGCTGTAGATGGAATGTTTCGGTCTCTCCCGAGTATGTCAATTATATCTTAATAAAATTGAAAAAATTTTAAAAAGGATCAAATAAATATATATTTAAAAGAATCTCCCAGTTACGATTACTGAACCTAATGTTAGAAGATGCATGTGATTTTTATAATAATGCTTGTCATAATTATCAACACACTTGGTATAATAATAAATATTTGTTTTATTCATTTATCCATCCATCAATGCATTTGTCACAGGTCTGTGCCAAAACAGAGCCTGAGGTGAGGATTATTGTGCTGAAGCAATGAGCATGCATTCACTTGGCAGTGGGGATGGGGAAAAAGAAAGCGAGATGGGAAATGATTAGAGGTATTGAAAGAAGGTGGCCACTGCTTTGCAATAAGCCCTAAGAGGCAGCAGTCTGATTGTTCGCCAGTTCCAACCGATGGAGATCACAGGATGCTTTGGGACAGAGAAACTGTTCCCTGGAATAGTATCTTGGAGAGATAAAGGGTCAGATAATTTATTTCCTTGCTCCTTCTTATTTTCCATCTTCTGTCTCTCATTGGTCAGTGTTTGTCTCCCTGGAAACTATCCTATTGCCCCTACTTGCTTCTTTTATTGCGGTTGCCAGGCGGTATGGAAGCCAAGTCCTGTACTATTTCATGTGGCACTTTAACTGGGCCCAAAGTGCTATGAGAAGGCAGAAATTACTTTTTTTTTTTTTTTGAGGGGATTGAGGGGTTGAGGGAGAGAGAGAAAACCTCAAGTAGGCTCTACCCGCAGCATGGAGCCTGACCTGGGGATCAATCCCACAACCCTGACATCATAACCTGAGCTGAAACCAAGAGTTGGATGCTTAACCCAGGTGCCCGAAGGGAGAAATAACTTCTAAGATTAGCAAATTTGCATCCCAATTGCAATAATTTTACTTCAAAGTTATGAAGATATTTTCTTATTTTTTTAGGAGCTTACTGTTGGTGTGAAGTAAGGGGGTTGATTTTTAAATATGCATATCCAGTTGACCCAGCATCTTATTGCAAAGGCTACGTTTTTCTCATTGCATTGCAGTCTCACTTTAGGATAACACTTTGTCCCTCCCCCCGATTTTAATGAGATATAATTGACATACAGCACTCTTAAGTTTAAGGTATGCAGCACAATGATTTGCTATATCATGGTTGCAATAGGTAACATCATCATCTCATGTAGATTAAACTAAAGCTTTCATTGGTTCTTTAATCTTTCCTTTTACCAATATCCAATCATCTAAATTGCTGTAATTTCATAATTAAATTTTGATATCTAATAGTATAAGGGCACAGCTGTGTTCAACACAAAGTTTTGATTATTCTTTGCATTTTCATAAAATTTTAGCACCAGGTTATCAATTTACGCACACACACATACACATACAAACCCCTGAAATTTTATTGGAATTGCATCAGATCTGTAGATCAATGCAGGGGAATTGATAACTTTAGATAATTGAGTTTTGCATTTGTGAATGTGATTCTTCTTTCCATCTTTTTTTTCTTTTCATCTTTTAGTTCTTTACATTTTTTCTTGATAAAGTAATAATTTTTAGTTTCCAGAAAAAAGAATCTTGCATATTGTTCTTAGATATATTCTTGGGCATAAAACAAATGAAGAACAGCTGATACACAATGTTATGTTAGTTTTAGGTGTATAACCTAGTGATTCAGTGTCTCTGTGTTCCTTTTGCTCATCACAAATGTGGCTACCATCTGTCACTAGGTATTTAACTATTTTGATGGTATTTTAATTAATATTTTTTAAAAATATTACCTTTTAAAAATTACTTTTTAAAAATAATTTTTATTTTTTCTTTTTATTATAAAAATAAATTATTTTAAAAAATAATTTTCTTTTTAGTGTTCAGTAATGTAATTGGTTTTTGCATATTGACCTTGTCCCTGGGAATTCTTGCCAAATCCACTTATGTCTGATATTTTTTTTGGTTTAAATACAGATTTATTGCAAACCGATATATCTGACATATTATCCATAGAAATATTGAACTTTCTATGTATACAACTGTGTCATCTGTAAATAATGACATATTTAGTTTTTATTTTCTATATTTGTCCTTTAAAAAAAAACCTTAAACCTTGACTAGGCCCTGTTCCATTATTAAATGCCCCCCCACCATTATTAAATGTTGAATAGAATTGGTAAGATTTGGTATTATGATTCTTGATCTTGGAGAAATGTTTTATTGTTTTACCTTGAAGTATGAAGGTTTTTAAAAACTTCTTTTTATTTTTTTTTTATTTAAATTCAAGTTAGTTAACAAATAGTGTACTTTTGGTTTCAGGAGTAGAATTTAGTGATTCATCAGTTGCATATAACACCCAGTGCTCATTACAGCGAGTGCCCTCCTCAATACCCATCACCCACCTAGCCCAGCCACCCTCACCCCCAACCACCCTCAGTTTGTTTTCTACAGTTAAGAATCTCTCTCTCTCTCTCTCTCTCTATCTTTTTCTTTAAGAATCTCTTATGGTTTATTTCCCTCTGTTTTCATCCTATCTTATTTTTCTTTCCCTTCCCCTATGTTCGTCTGTTTTGTTTCTTAAATTCTACATATAAGTGAGATCATATGGTATTTTGTCTTTCTCTAACATACTTATTTCACTGGCATAATATCCTCTAGTTCCATCCATGTCCTTGCAAATGGCAAGATTTCAAGATTTCATTCTTTTTGATGGTTGAGTAATAGTTCAGTGTGTGTGTGTGTTCATCACATCTTCTTTATCCATTCATCAGTTGATGGACCTTTGGGCTCTTTCCATAATTTGGCTATTCTTAACAGTGCTGCTATAAACATTGCAGTGCATGTGCCCCTTTGAAGCACTATGTTTGTATCCTTTGGATAAGTACCTAGGAGTGCAATTGCTGGATGGTAGGGTAGCTCTGTTTTTAACTTTTTGAGGAAACTCCATGAAATATGGAGTTTTTTAAAAAAGATTTATTCATTCATTCATTCATTCATTCATTCATTCATTCATTCATTCGTTTGTTCATGAGAGACAGAGAGAGAGAGAGAGAGAGGCAGAGACACAGGCAGAGGGAGAAGCAGGCTCCCTCCCGGGAGCTCGATGTGGAACTCGATCTTGGGACCCCAGATCACGCCCTGAGTTGAAGGCAGACGCTCAGCCACTGAGCCACCCAGGTGCCCCCAAATACGGAGTTTTTAATATGAAAATGTAAGGTTACTATTTGTCCTTCATTTATCCCATTGACAATATTCTTTTTTTCTCCTTTTTTGATTAATCATTTAGAAAGTTATTCCATTTTCATCACTTATTAAATTGTTAATTTTACTATTCTTTTTGTGGCTCCTCTAAAAATTAAAACATGAATCTTTAACTTATTGTAGTGTAATATAATTTAGTACTTTAACTACTTCTATAAAAAATTACAAGGCTGTAAACACTTTATTTTATTTATTTTTATTTCTATTCTTACATATATCAAATACCACAATGTATTACTGTTATTTTTTTGGTATCATAAATATTTATTTAGATTCATCCACTTTTTTTAACCCCCTTTTTTGCTCTTCATTCCATCTTCTATTTCTTTTTTTAAAAATTTTTTATTTATTTATGATAGTCACACAGAGAGAGAGAGAGAGAGGCAGAGACACAGGCAGAGGGAGAAGCAGGCTCCATGCACCGGGAGCCCGATGTGGGATTTGATCCCGGGTCTCCAGGATCGCGCCCTGGGCCAAAGGCAGGCGCCAAACCACTGCGCCACCCAGGGATCCCTTCATTCCATCTTCTACTGGAAGATCATTTTCTTTCTGACCAGCTAACACACTTCCAAAGGATGCTTACTTTTTTTTTTTTTTTTTTTTTGCAATATTTCTAATTGTTTTTTGGAGATCTTTCAGGGCAACCAACTATATTTCCAGAAATGGAAATCAGTTACTTGTTTTTCAGCGGACTCACTTTCTCTATTTTTTTTTTTTTTAAGATTTCATTTATTTACTCATGAGAGACACAGAGAGAGAGAGAGAGAGGCAGAGACACAGGCAGAGGGAGAAGCAGGCTCCCTGCAGGGAGCCCAACGTGGGACTCGATCCCAGGACCCCAGGATCACGCCCTGGGCTAAAGGCAGATGCTTAACCACTGAGCCACCTGGGCTTCCCCTCACTTTCTCTATTGTAGAATTCTGAGATTGAACCAGATGAGCCCTTAGATCTTTTTTTAAAGAAAAATTATTATTCTGATATTACTTTTAATACAAATCCAGTAATTTAGTAAAATCAATTATTTTGAACTAATGAACTAAATTAGACTTCAATTATTTTCTTTAGTTTGATTAGCATGCAATATTGATGCTTAAGTATGCAGGAAATCATTTCTTTCAAAATTGTTGTAAAAATTGTTGTAAACACATGGCTAGTTGAGACTTTCTCAGAGACTATTCTGTATATATATGTGACACTATTTTTGTCTCAATCAAGTATCACATCTACATTATTCAGTTGTTATACAGTCCTTTCTTCCTTCTATCCCTGTAATTAGTTTGGAGTTTTATTTAACAAATTGTACTACTTCCTTTCATCATATATACTTCTGTGTTTAATTAATTTTGTCTCCTGGAATATCACATGCTCTTCTGTCTGGCAGCTTTGTGGTAATAGTAGCTGCTGTTATTATCGCTATATTTTTCTCTGTTTATTCTGTTAGGGGCAAAAGGAGGGCCCAGGGGATGTTACTTGACAAAACCCTGTTTCGAGTCTATAATAACATCTACCTTGTTTTTTCCTAAGATAATACACACAGGGTCAGGGTATCAAAACAGATATTCCTTGATGTTAAAAATCTCTATTAGCAAAAAATCTCTCCCACACCACAGTATACTAACTTGGAAAATTGTTATGACGTGTCTCCTCCTCAGGCTTCATTCGGGATGTGAAATTTATAAGCCCTGCCTCTGTCTCCCATCCGGCCGCTGGAAAACTAAACGTCTTTGAAGAATCTGACAGACTCACCAAAGCCAGATTTTATTTCTCTTACAAAACAAGTATTGTCTGTTTGGATTTATTATATATAATTAGGAGCTCACTGGAGTCTAACGAAGGCTATCTATACATCACCACTGTTGCAAAAATGTATCTTTGACGATCAATATTTTGTGAGTAGAATAGAATTTAATTTTATGTGTTAGAGATATTTTGGTATTCAGAGACTGCCAGACCTTTGATTTAAGGAAGTTTGATGGGGTTACTGTGGACTTCATTGTTCAAATAAAAAGTTCAGAATAGAGAGTATAATGGAATTTGGAATCTATTCTATCTGGTTTTGAATACAGTCCAGCTATTATATTAATACCAAGACAGATAGAACAGAGCTGGCTCTCTGTGCAATTTTTCTTACTGAAGCAGGCTACACGAAGAATTTTTATGTTTTGTTTTTGAAAAGTAGGTAGATTATATTCTTGGTTCATCCTTGTTTTGCAGAGGTAAAATTAGAGGCCTCAGCCTCCTGCTGGCAGAACAAGCTCTCAATTTCTCACTGTCGAAATTCAATCTGATTTCTATCTTTTTCACTAAAAAGCTGTCAACAGCAAATAAGCATTCCCCATCAAAGAGCCGCATTCATTTCTGAGGTATACAAATTCCTCTCATGGGGGAGGATTCAAGTAATTTAAATTGTTTCTGACTTTTAATTTCTTTCCTAGGAAATGGGAAATGATATTAGCCTTGACTGTAACTGCAGTCCAAAACGAAAGGAGAAAGGACATGCAGAGACCCCCTCCCACACGGCATCCCCGACCTTCAGGTCCCCGCGTGGCACGTTTACAATGCACAAAGCAGTGTCCACCTGCCTTCTTGTTCGCAGCTAAGTGATGAAACCAGAGCTGTACCTTCATGCTCTTAAGAGGCATCAATATAAACTCATTTTGGTAGAAGATGACTTGTAATAGGAGTGCATATTGCCAGCACAAAAAGTAGAAAATGTCTCTGAAATTAGATTTTTTTTCTTTTGAAATATTTCTTAAAATTTAGTTTGGGAAATGACCTTTTCTTTGGAAAAAGATGAACCTCTAAGTTTTATCTTGCCTCCTTTTACTTTTCTGAGTTTATCTTATTTACTTGTGGCGAAGGTTTAATAGCATGCCTTGGTTTGTAGCCGCACATTTATGATGAGCATGTGCATTACTGTAGTTGCAGAATCGCTCTAAATAGACTTGCAAAAATGTGAGCTTTTGGTTTTAAACTGTAAATTTCCTTATCTCCCGGTCTCTCCTGCCAGCTCATGCAAACATTCGCAATCTCAAGATCTCATGATTGGAATAAGAAGCGGCCCAGGTGGCATATTCATACAAATGAGTAAACTACCCGCCACCATTAAAAGAAAAATGCTTCTGTGCAAATATATTTGACAGTATTTTAAAAAGAAGCAGTATTTAAGAAGTAGATTTGGAGTACGCTTGGTCTACCCCAAAGGCTATCAGATGACTTCTAGGACTTTCAGAGTGCTCCTACATTTCTTAGGTATATGGTGATTAGTCAAGTTCTTCGTAAAATGAAGATACCTGGAATCAAATTCAGAATTGCAAATGGGATCTCATTGACACAGGATAAAATGCAATCTATCTTTTTTGATCCTGTGTGTGTGTGCGTGTGTGTGTATCTATACGTAGGTCTGTATCTACCTATATCTATGTATGTGTAGATATCCCAGGTTCATTCTTTTATTTATTTGATACAATTTTTGGAGATCTACCTAGGAGGTTCCCAGCAGTGAGCTAAACACTATATAGGATGAAAGAGAATGAACGAGGCAGACTCTTAGCGTAATAGGTAGGGAAGGTAGGTGCTAGTTCTATCATTGCATGTGTGGACACATCTTAGCGATGGTTATTAGAGCACGTAACAAGGATATCTGATCTCTAGCTGGGCTTGGAAGTATGAGTGGCTCGGTCATGTAGAACCCCCAGGTGGACCCTTGTGAGAGCACCTGTTGGACAGCTGCTCGGAGCAGGGGCTGGAGCCAGGGGTAGTGGCAGTGCGGAGACCCTCTCTTCCTGTCCTGGTGATCCCACACTGGTTCTCAACTGCACACCCCTTGGTTCTCAGCCGCACAGAAGCCCTATAGTTGACCAAACCACCCTCTTTCAAGGAAGTTTAGCAACTACCTGGCTTCAGCCCATCAGTTCCCTTGGATTCTACTCAGTCCCACGTTATGCACTTGACAGGGGTCTGGTGATTCAATTTGTCTTCATGCCATTTTCATTCTGAGCAAACCCTTTATAGAATAGGACTCTGAAATGTTGAAGTCTCCCAAAGTCCCCCTGAGAGATGGTGTGTAAATGGGGCCTCCAAGGAGGAAGAGAAGTTACACACCCGAAAGGGGAAAGGGAGGAAGAATCCGAGAAGGAAGGAGTAGCTTGTGCAAAACCTCCGAGGAGAGTAGAGCAGCCGCTGGGAAGGCCAGTAGGTCAGGGGAGGGATACGGAGGGAGGAAGAGTTTGGCCTGAGATGGAGCTGAGGGCGAGTACATTCTACCCCTGCCCCGTCGTTTTTAATAATTTGGGTTCCTACTTTTATTCTTTTCCCTTTTCTGCTCTTTCTTGTGTGCTGCAAAGTTGACCCTTGCACACTGCCTCACCCAGACTTCCCGCTGGCTGGCTTGCTGTTGGATTTAAGCGGTGGGCTGCAATGGCAGTGCATTGGGTATGGAGGGGGAGAGGGAGTGTCCTTAGCTTCCTCCCGGCCCTGATGCCCTGTCAGGCAAGACTGCACCCTGCCATTTCCTCCAGAGACTTCTCCATGGCTCAGGTCCTCACTGGGTTCCTGGAGGGTACTAGCTTTGATTTTAGGGATATTAATGTCTTCATAGTATTATTTCTTCTTGCCCCAGCATCTTTGGTCTGTTCCCCAAATGATGCCTCTACAGTCCTTCAATTACTCTGCCTTCATGTGAACGATCTGGGATGAATTCTGTTCCTGTAGGCACCCCAATTTATTCAGGTGGGTTCTAAGACTATGCATCTGAGGAAACACCTTGTACAGCCAATAAAAGCACCGCTTTTCAACAAAAACACCCAGGATGTTTGATCCCATACAATAAAAAGACGGAGGCTTGGAGAATCTTTGCGTTATCATGCTCCTTTCTGATCTGAATCGTATAATAAGGCTGGTTGAAGGACTATCTGCAAGGTTGGAAGAGGGTTTTACATGCCTCCTATTTGAAAGGCCATTTCTGACCTCTCACATTGCTGTCATGTGCTAAGCTGAGGAAATTTAAAAAATTATCCTGAATGCTATGCATTTCCAGACGGGCACTGACATGTATGATATACAGACGCACAATAAAATCTGTACGGTTTATGATGATTTACTACGTTGTTCCTCTCTCTAGAGCAAGAATCTCATAGGTATCTGTGAATAATAACTCGGCTCAGAATATAGTATCTCGATATCTACCTCACTGGGTAGGTGGGTCACAAGTAATTTGTTACCATTCATTGTAGCATTCGAAAGTATTGAAGTTCGCAAGTAATTACTTATGGATTCATAGTCATCCTATAATACGAGAATACTTTCTTCCACTCTGCTGTGCTGTCTTGAGAAAGAGCAAAAGCAATTAAGATACCGCTGACGTGCAGGGAATTGCACAGAACCCCAGCCTGCTTGGTCTGTGTCACAGAAGCGGACGAGAGTGGTGGCTCACGTATTTGAATAGCACCTTGGAATAAAAAGACCAAGAACCGTTGCCTTCACATTAACTATGGCTAGAGGTATAATTTCTCATTTTGTGGTATGTATATAAAGAAATCTTAATTTCTTTTTTTGTGGGGAGAATAGAAGGCAAGGAGTAGCAAGCATTCATAAACCATTAGTGTTTGCACTTGGAACGTCAGCTGCAGGAGGGCGGGACGTTGTTTTGTTCAGTGCTGTGGCCCCAGTGAGCAGACTGGTGTACGGCATATATCAGTACCCGATATATATCTGTGGAAAGAACGGTGAAATGGCCAGTGTCCTCCTGCTGAACACAGATAGGTACTTTCTTCTCAAGCTCTCTGCTGGAGAAACATGGTATGAGGCTGAGAAAACAGATTTTTAGGGGCCAGTAGAGCTGCTACATTCAGGTCCATCCTCTACGAGGTGTGCCGTCTCATAGGGCTCCACTGATTAGGTGCTCTTCAGTTTCTTCATCTATTCTTCTACAAGATATAGAAGTATTTCCTACAGGATTCACTCCACTGTGTTGTAAGAGTTGAATAACTTGTGGTACGTGGAAAATTCAGGGCAATAAACATTAAGTAAATTATTAATAATGATAATTCTTTTTAGTGTATGAGACTATTTTTTAAGAGAATTTATTTATTTGTTATTTATTTGTTTATTTGAGGGGGCAGAGAGGAGCAGAGAGAGACAAAGAGGGATAAAGAGACTCTGTGTTGAGCAGGGAGTCTGACACAGGACTCAATCCCAGGACCCTGAGGTCATGACCTGAACTGAAATCAAGAGTCAGCTACATAACAACTGAGCCACCAAAGGCGCCCTGCAAGTACTTAACTCACTTAACTCATTAGTGCTGTCCACACTATTGTACTTCTCATAATAAGCCATTTGGATATTTTTCTCCCCTGAAATGAAATCATCTGAGCCAAACTGATCAAAATGATTGTTTCCTTTAATCAGAGCCAACTTTAACTCATGTCTAGTAAAATTTAGGTGAAGAAAGGCTCTGGTCTTGACATACATCTCTACTTCTCAGAATCTGCACTTTCCCCTTGGACCAGCCAGAACAATTAGTCCTTCCATGATTCTTTCAGTATTGGAAAACATCTATCAGTTTCTCCTAATGCAGAGATTACAAAACCAATTTGCTCAAAAATAGTCCTATATGGGGGTGCCTGCATGCTCCGCGTCTGGCTTGGCGTTCAATGGGGAGACTGCTTCAGGATTCTCTCTCTCCCTCTGCCCTTCCCCCTGCCCAGTTTCATCCTCTCTTTAAAATAAATAAATAAATCTTTAAAAAAAATAATTAGGAACTTGCCTGAACTTCCTAAATGCTTTGTTGAATCGATGTTCTCATCTGTAAAACAGATATGAAAATCCCTACCTTCATTCTTACCTAGGGCTGCTGGCAGGGCTGTATCAAAGAAAAGAAGACTGGAATATCCAATGTTAATCTTTGGGACCCTATACTTACTTAGAGACAACCATTTTTTCCTAAATCCAATATGGTCAGTTGGTGAATCAGAATGGCCATTCCTGGTAAAGACTAAGGTACGGTGGCAGGTGAGAATGTGGGAGCTTGATAAACACGTGACACACTGCTATTTTTTTTTTGCAATATGGCCTTTCAGCTCATGGATGGTGCTTCCTGCTGCAGCTCTGAATAGCCATGGGGACAGACATCCCCAGATCAAGAGAAAGAGGGATGCCTTATTCTCTTCCAGGAAAAATATTTGATGCTTCCCGGGCCCCTCTGGCTGAAAGCACAAGAATTAAACACTGTTGTTCATGCAGAAATCAATACCAGCCTTTGTTCTGTTCTGAGAAATGAGACAGCTTTGTTCCGATTGGGGTGGGATGTGCAAAGCATATGATAGTCTGTTCTGGGTCTGGCCTGGACAGCAATTGGGAAGGAAGCAACTTGATAACCCCAGGTGACTCTGACAACGAAACCCACTGGGGACTCGAAAATGAGAATGTCAGTACATTGCTTCTATTTATGTATTTCATAAAGGACATAAGTGGAAAAGGTTTAAAGCAAATATTGTCTTAAAATTATGGAATGTTTTCAAAATCTTTTACTGTTAAGCTAGTCCAAGATTTAGGTCTGCCTTACAGAGTGGCTTCAAACAGTTTTTGAATGTGGGATCGTGTGTTGATTGGAGAAACCCAGTAAGTGATATAAGTAAAACTGGACCTGCTCCCGTTGAAGGGGAGTAGGTGTCACTGGGTCTGTTCCTATGTTTTTGCTCATCGATTGCCATCCATAAGATGATAATTTTTAAAAATGATGTATTTATTTTAGAGAGAGTAACATGCGGCAGGGGTGGGGGCTGCGTGGGGTGGAAGGGCAAAGGGAGAGAGAGTCCCAAGCTGACTGAGCAAGGAGCCCAAGGCAGGGCTGGATCCCATGATTCCATGATCCTGTGATCATGACCAGAGCCAAAATCAAGAGTCTGTCACCCAACTGCCTGTGCCACCCAGACACCCGAGTATAAGATCATTTTAAAGTTCTCTTAGCTCTCATCATTCTGCTCAGGTTATCAAGCCTACCTATTAGGTTACTCAAATGATGCCCCTTCCTGCTGAGTCCTCAGGTAGAGTCTCAGGGACCACCTGTATGCTTGAGACCAGGACTTTCTTATCTCTATAGTGTATAGCATGGTGTCTGGAACCTGGGGAGGTCAGTGTGGGCTAAATTTACCTGGATTTTCTATTCTGTCCACCTTTCTACTACCACCTGTACTCCTGGGTTCTTCCCCATTCTTTCCTTCTCTGGAGTATGTCTATTCTCTGAATTCTTGTCTCCTTCAGGTCTGAGCTGTCCTACTGATATTGAGATTTTCATTAAAACACTAAGGTATAATATTTAAATGGGGACTTTGAACTCATTGGGGATAGGAGGGGGCCTTTAATGCCAAGAGGGACATAGGTAGGTATTAAACAAGGCCTCTCTCCACAGCTCATCATGCATGCATATCTACAGCCACTCAATAACCATTTATTGAGCACCTCCTATGTGTTACACTGTTCCAGATGACAGAAATACAGCAGAAAATAACAGAATTCCTGCTCCTAAGGAGCTTGCTTTCCAGTGGAGGGAAACAAGTATAAACAACATGGAAAAGTAAATAAAAAATACTAGATGCCACAGCAATAATCAATGCAGGGTGATGTAGCAGGATGGCTGGATGCCTCTGAGTGTTTTCCTTTCCTTTCCTTTCCTTTCCTTTCCTTTCCTTTCCCTTTCCCTTTCCCTTTCCCTTTCCCTTTCCCTTTCCCTTTCCCTTTCCCTTTCCCTTTCCCTTTCCCTTTCCCTTTCCCTTTCCCTTTCCCTTTCCTTCCAAGAAGGAAAACAGGCTGGCAGTTGAGGGACAAGAAGGATCTGGTCCTGCAGAAGTTAGAGGAAGAACATATCAACAAGAGAAACAACTCTTGTCAAGGCCCTAGGGATGCGTTCTGGAGCAGGGTGAGGACATGGCAACAGATGAGATTGGGCCCAGCATGGGTGGGGCTCTGTAAGCCAGGGCCAGTAATGCGAGGGTATCACTTTCTACCCATTTATCTATCATCTATCTGTCATCTATCTATCTATCTATCATCTATCTATCTATCTATCTATCTATCTATCTATCTATCATGTATCTATCAGCCATCTAATTATTTAAGACCTTCATTAACAAGTGCTTGTTTTTTTTTAAGAAATGAAGTTGCAAACTTTTATTACAAATAAAGTGATGAAAAAAAAAGTGATGATCTTAAAAATCTCAATTTGACCAGTTACAAACAATTAAAAAACCTTATAGTGAGAAAAAGCAGGCTTAAAAGAAAAATGCAACCATGTTTGTCATTGTCCCAAATGAGGAGTCTTTAGGTAAAAGTAGTAAAAACCCCCATGCTGTATAGATAATGCAGGTAGTTCTAATTGATCAATGGGTCGAAAGCAAGCACTTAAGGTCTTTGGCTCCAATCTTTCCTTCACTTCTTGTTGCTCAGATATCTTGGTCATTTCTTCTTGTTAGATGACTAAAGGGGATGATGGTAGAGATGGTGAGCAGGCTGGTTGATGGGGGGCAGGTGTACCGGTTGTCAGCTGGTAGATCAGCTGCTCCTGTTTCTGCCGTCTTGTGGCTGAGCATTTTCTGGCATCTGTGTTGGTCGTTGGGCTGCAGCCGTATCCATCCATGCCAAGGTGGCTGCTGACCTTGGGTCTCGTCTCCCTGATTGTCCTTACCTCCTTCATTGTCTTCCATGGTTGTCTTTGGCAAGGGGGGGTTGTGGTCTCTGGCCCCCTACGTATCCTGCCTCACTGGTCTGCCATGCTCTCCTGCACTCTGGTAGCAGCCTGCCTCCATCCTGCCTTCCCACAGGGGAGAGCTGGAACACTGGTGGTGCTCCTGGGGTCTCCTTGGGTAGGAAGGTGAGAGTTGTTGCCTGTGGTGGGACTTTGTAGTTGGGCCTGGCCTTTGGGAGCTTCCTCTCAGATCCCCCCATTCTCTCACCTACTGGCTAACTGGTAACGTTGCTTTCATGGTCATATGCATGTCTATGCCACTTCCATATTCAGCCTTAACCTCTGGCAACTACTAATCTGTTCTCCATTTCTATAAATCTGTCATTAAAAAAAATATCAAATGTATAAAATTAGCAGTGTATGACCTTCTGGTCATACATTCTGACCTGGTCAGAATTCTGGTCATATATTCTGGTCATGTATTCTGGTCATACATGTCTGACCATTCTGGTCGACATTCTGTCGATGTGTGATTTTGGCTTTTTTCTGGCATCAACATGTATCAACATGCATGTGTTAATGGCTTGCTTCTTCCCATTGCTGAGTAATATCACCTGGTGTGGACGGACCACAGCTTCTGCAATTGTCAACCACTGAGTTATTTCTGTTTTTGGTTCTGAATAAAGCTGTTACGAACACCTGTAGACAGGTGTACGTGTCAGCATAAGTTTCCATTTCTTCTGGATAAAGTTTGAAGAGAACAATTGCTGGGTCCCGTGGTGGTTCCGTGTGTAGTTTTAAAGAAGCTGCCAACATATTTTCCGGAGCTATTGGGTCAATTTAAGCAGGTATGATCTGACTTATTATTATGTGTTTTCAGTAAGACCATTCTAGATGCTCTTTGGGACATAGATTGTCAGGTGGGTACCTAGACACCAGCTCTGCGGTCAGAGGTGCTGATGGGGAGGGAAGGCAGTGGGCTCGTGTAACCTTCCTGAGCCTTCTCTGACCTGTTCCAACCTCATCTGTAAAAGGATGGAGTGGAACATCCACCTCCGAGGGTGTCTAGGGTTGCAGATCAAACACACCGAGAGCTTGGCAACACACGAGCAGTGTGGAAATTAGGGGCTCTCATCTCTGAGTTTGGTGTCTATTTTAACATATGCAGGTTCCTCCTTGCTGCTTTCCTTTTGTTAAATATGCTTCCAGAATGGCTCAGGGTTTCCTTGTTTGTTTTCCGACTAAGTTGTTAAAGAAGACCAAATCCGTGCCTTCTATTCACAGACGCTGCCTTTATAGAGCTCTCCGGACCAGGATTCCTTTTTTCTCTCTTGCTGTGCGATCAACTGCCTGAGATACTCTCTGCGGCACAACCTCCCCCACTCCCAACTCTGTTTTTTTTTTTTTTTTTTTAATTATGCTGATGGAAGGATTCTGGGTTTTATGGGGAATGAAACAATAACTCCAGCTGGTTGGAGATAGTAATCTGGTTAGTCACACGGTGCTGGAACTCACGTGAATGGAAAACTAGACCTGGGACTCGGCATGCGGGCTGACAGCCTCCAGGGCACAGTCACTGAGAATTGTCCCATTTCCTCTCCTCTCTGGGTTTCCAAGAGGTAATCAGGAATGTAGGGAACCGTGTGTGGAGCGCAGACAATGTGCCAATCCTTAGCATAATCCTCTGGGTAATCCCATGAGGTATTCACTGAGTCTCCATTTTGCTCAGAGAAATTAAGGAATATGCCTGACACTAGTTACAACACTGGGAGTCAGTGGAGTCAAGATTTAAATGAGTTCTCTGTGCCACATCTGCCCTTTCTCTTTCCATGCACGGGCTGGAGGATGTAGGGTGGCAGGTCTGAGGTGCTCAAACCTCTTCCCAGAAAGTTTCTCTCCTTGTGTCAAGCTAGATCCTTCCAGTCTTGGTGATTGAAACCCAAGTGTAAACCAACTTCAGATAAGAAGGGAATTTATAGGTTGATGATTTAAAATATTAGCTTCAGACACTCAAACAGTATCATCACAGGCAAGTTCTCAATATCCTCGATCCTGAAGTTCTGTTTGGGTTTCATTTTCAGGCAGGCTCTCAGCTCAGGATGGTTCTAGGACATTGCTGACTCACTTTTCCATTTTCCAAGTCTGTGGAGGAGGCCCCTTGTCCAACTGTCTTAGAAAAGCTCTGAGACTGACTTTGGATTGACGAGGGTGTGTGCCAATTCTGAAATAGTCACTGTTGCTAAGAAGTGGAACTGAATTGGTTGGTGTGACCTGTGACAGGTCCACTCCTAGATCCAGGAGCTCTATGAAACCACATCAAGTGGGAGGATGTGAGTTCTTGAGATAGATATCAGGTTGCTATTATATTACAAATGGAAGATGGACATTGGGCAGGGAAAAATGATGAAAGTCCACTATGATACTCTATTAATACCATCTTACCAAAACTTTTCCTTACTGTTCCCCCTCTTTCCCCTTTTCTCCCTAGATCCCTCTCTTCTTCCTCCTTCTTTTCTTTTTATAATGTTTAATAAGTACATTCATATAAATTATTTTCTTAGATACTGTGTTTGGACATTACAAGATAGGTAATAAGGATTTATTATTATTATTCTCACCTTATAGAGTAGAACATTGAGACTCAGAAGATGAAATGACCCTCTTTTCTCTATAAGAATTTGTCCATGAAGAAAAAATAGTCAGAGCTGGCAAGGTTCAGTGATATTTATATGTCTAAACAAGAGATGGATAATCATTTGTGCCTCTGAGAAATCAAGCATGGGACCTTGACCTCATTCGCACTGAGCTGCTACCTCTTTGGAAATATAAGGCAGTGAACGGTAGGAAAGAATTAAAGCGCATCCCAAATGTCTAATGTGTTACCAGACTGAGAAGGCCCAGGGGCCGATGTGGCTCATTCCATGACTAGAATATGAGTCATATGTCATTAGGAGCCCTCAGAGAGGATTTATAAAGAAACACACTCCATGTAGTTAGAAGCAAACCCTCTTTCTTATTCATTGTTGGCTGTTTTTTTAATGTTGAAGGGATTCATGCTAAAAGAAGCTATGACTGTGTTTGACACATAACAGAATGGAACCTGGCTCTCCTGGAAGCATGATAAACCTCAGGCACCGTTAGCCCGGCTCTCCTTGATCAAAAGGTGTGTCAAGGTGGGCTAAGGAAATGAGCCACCGTTGCCTGGCGTGATTAGGAATTTGGGGCTTAACAGGCTTTACTGAATCATCTACAGCTTTAAGAGATGTCTCTGTCTGAGGCCTGTGCTTATCAAAAAGATGTCAAAAATTGAGTCCCGTAAAAATACCAGGAATATTAATGAATTTTACTCTAGTTTCTATTACAGTTATTTATTCAAGAGGAAGCCGTATACTCCTTGTGAACTGTTATATATTTAGGACATATTTCACAAATCTTACGTACTTTCGGTCTGTCAAGTGCTTAGGTTAAAATGGACACATGTGGTCCTTGTCCCCAAAAATCTTACGGTCTAGATTGAAGTGGATAAAATAAGAATACAGGAATACAGGCAGACAGTAGACTGAATCTTGGTCTCTCAACTGCAGATGTGACCTAAAGTCTCTGGTCTTGGTTTCCTTATAACTGGGTACATATTTCATCCTGTAGAAATAAAGCTAAAGAGACAATTTCTCTAGAGTGCCTGTCATGTGGCAAAAATTAGGATATCAGATATCTTAGTACTTTTTCTGTTTTTTACCACTCTGTCTTGACACTTTACTCTCCTTCCTTCTGTCCAATTGACCGAGAACTGACAGCAAAACTGAACTCGAGCAGGTGGGAGGAGCCACTCTGCCCACATTCTCCTAAATTCTCCCTGGGCTGCGACTCATTCGCTGAGTGGAGGACGTGGGATGGAGCACAGACATGCCCATCTCTACAGGAAATAAATATTTTCCCTCAAAGGAAAATAACATAAAATCCAGGGAGCACTAATGCATATGCTTTTTCAGTCCAGGAGAAATCTTTCCAATCGCCTAGCTCAGATGAGCATCAGAATCACCTCAAGGACCTGGTTAAAATGCATGCAAAAACTTTTTTTTTTTTGCAAAAACTTTGATGCAGTAAATCTCAACTGGGCTTTCTGTTTAAAAAATGTCCACCATGCTGATACATTCGTACAATAAATTCTAGGCTAAAAAAAAAACAAAACAAGCTTTTAAGCCATGAAAAGACATGGAGGAAAGTTAACTGTAAGAAGCCAATCTGCAAAGGTTATGATACGATATGATTCCAATTATAGGACATTGTGGAATAGGCACAACAATGGAGACAGTGAAAAAGATCAGTGGTTGGGACGCCTGGGGGGCTCAGTAGTTGAGTGTCTCCCTTCAGCTCAGGGCGTGACCCCGGGGTCCCGGGATCAAGTCCCACGTCAGGCTCCCTGCATGGAGCCTGCTTCTCCCTCTGCCTGGTCTCTGCCTTGCTCTCTCTCTCTCTCTCTCATGAATAAATAAATAAAATATTAAAAAAAAAAAAAGGAAAGGATCGGTGGTTGACGGGGTAGGGGCTGGGGTGGGATGGATAGGCCGAGCACAGAGGGTTTTCAGGGCAGTGAAACTATTCTATATGGTATTATAATGGTGGATACATGTCATCACACATTGTCCAACCCATAGAATGTACAACCTGATGACTGAACTCTGACTTAAACTGTGGACTTTGGTTGACAAAAATGTGTCCATGTTGGTTCATTACTGGTAAGCAATGAACCCCCCACGGTGCTGGATGGGGGTGCACGTGTGCACCTGGAGGGGGTGTGTGGGAGACTATGTTTTCCCAGTATTGCTGGGAACCCCAAACTACTCTAAAGTCTGCTAATTAAAACAAACCTTCCCCAGAGGATTATGATGCAGAGCACATTTGAGACCAGCTGAACTGACCCCATGCCATCCTTTTCAGATGCAAATGAGAGAAACAGAGGAAAAGAAGAGAGGGAACACTCCATGAGTTGGTGAGTTAAGGCAGTAGTAGGACGGAGCCTCCTCACTCCTCCATCAGGCTCTTTGCTGTCCCCCCCACCCTGTGCCGAAGGGTCCTTGCAATGTCCCCTGGTGGCCCAATGTTCTGGGTAAACAAACAATATGGCTCAGCTTCAGAGCTGTTTAGCTCCCTTGGGAGCTAGGGAAGGCTGATTCCTGCCCCAGGAATCACACCAGTAATTGCTTCTGAAGCCAGATTAGGGGGAAAAAGAAACTCTGACACTGGGGAGACTAGTCAGGGGACCTGGCAAGACGAGAGGTTTTCTTCCCTGCGTTTTCTGAAGGGCACTTAGCATATTATTTTACCTCCTCATATATAAGTTTTATCAACACCTGCCACACGTCGTGTCCTTTTTCTAGCCCATAAAGTTGCTGGGGGGATGAAGGCCTCTTCAAAGGGCAGAGGGGCTCAGCAGTTCCCGTACGTGGACTCCATGCCCAGTTCCATGCAGGCATCTATAGACTTTATCACAGGGAATTCCTGCAACACCCTTCCCACTGTAATTGCTCCTCTACCTTATATGGGAAGATCCTGAGGTCAGTGAGATTAGTTCCCATTGCATTAGGTTGCAGATAGCAGTGAAGCTCAGAGTTGAACTCAATCTCTCTGTCTCCAAAGCGGGTGATCTTTACTCTGAAGCATGTTGGGAAAGGAGTCGTAAGCACAGGAGGTCTTGCTAGGGCTCTGTGTTCTTGGACTCCTGGAGACACGTCCTCCGGAAGTGGAGATTGACCTTCCCCAGCACACCTGGAAGGGCTACACTGTGGTCCGTGGGAAATTCTTTATACTCCTCGAAATTCAAAATGAGAGCAAGAAGTTTGCCCAGAGTCCATTCAGTAATGCACTTCGGGATGCCTGGCACGGGTGGCTCCTGGGATGCATATCAAGCAGGATGCGAGGCCTTTGGGCTGAGTGAGCCGCTGAGGACAGAAGTGGTGCATCAGCCCGAGACAGGGCAGAGGTGCCCTGGCATCAGACCAGCTGGCGCGGCTCCTCTCACTCCTGTTCGTTTGGATGATTATTAAATGTATTGCTTTTTCATTTTGATTTTTTTTTCCTTTTGGCATAGAAGAGGGATATTTATCTCATGATAGGATTTTATTTTATTTTTATTTATTTATTTATTTTTTTTTCATGATAGGATTTTAAAGCTGAGTGTCAGGTTTGGGGGTCTCTAACTGGCACTCCAGCACTAGCATCACAACACACATTACATTCCAATGTAGTATGAGAAGAGCAGAGCACGCTAGAGACTCAGAGTTGTGACTAAAGGGCTTGGGAGCTATTAGCTCTCTAATGTGTTCACTCCACGCTTATGCTGGACCAGAAAGACACTGACACCGGGGGAGAAATAGCGGATAATGCAGCTCGCTGTGGAGAAATGATTAATATTGCACCATCAAAATGCAATTTATCAGTTAGCATTTGTCAAAAGTGGAGTTTGGACTCAAAATGGCCAGTGTCTAAATTCCAGGTCTTGCATCCACCAGCTTTGTCATACGAGGGTTTTCATTCCCCTACATGTAAAACTGGAACCTCACAAGGCTCTGGTGGGAGAAGGCATGCAAAATATTTAAGCGCTGGGCACTCAGCTGGTGCCACCAAAACACTCATTCTCTTTCTCCCCAGTCCCATGCATCAGGGCCGATTTAGGTGGCTGACGAGGAAGGTGAGGAGTTTGTTGCTTTTGTCTGCTCACCTTCTTCCGGACCTCGAATCGGGGTCCTCCAAGCCAGGGGAGGACGGATGGAATGTGTAGTCAGCTGGAGGGGGCAAGAGCAGAGAGAAGAGAAACTGAACTGCTTGGGCGTGTGCTGTGGGGGCCGGAGGTGGACCATAGGTGGACCATAGGTGGAGGGGTGACATGAGATGGGAATCCAAGTGCCACCGGCAGGAGGGGGACAGAAGAATCTGCCCATTGTACTTGGAGTTGTATTATTTGTGGATATTTAACCATCATCCCTTAAGGTGTAGAGTGCCTGTGCCGGGTTCACAGTCTCAGACTTGAACCCTCCCCATATGCTCTGCTGAATTCCAGAGGATGGGTTCCTTTTTTTTGCTTTCCCCTCTTTTTCCTCATCCTATGCCACTGCCTTCTCTTCTCTAGTTTGGCCATCGTTCTGCATCCTCGATGTGGCCTGGTGGGTGCCCTGTGACCCCACCTACTCCTGCTCCCCTAGGTAAGCTCTCAAGGGAGGGGGCCCCCTGGCCATCCAGCCTTGGGTCCCTTGACTGCGATCCCTTGCTGACATTAGCTCAGCTCCCCTACAGGAGACTCCGAAAAGACTTGCCTTTACCAGCCAGCCAATCTGGGTATGGTCACGGAACTTCACAGTCAACACACACTTACGGGCCTCAGCTCGTTTCCAGCCGCTAATATGTTTGAAAAGGCAATATTAAGTCACACATTTGTTTTCCTCTCTCAATCCAAATGTCAATGCAGAAGAGAAACAACCTAATGTAGAGAAATGAAATGAAATAATTAAAAAGTTGCAGAATGCGAAGCCACTAAGATAAAACCAACCCAGGCCCGGTGGAGATAATGGTTATCTGTTTGCAGTAAACGTGAAGTGAGAATAATTCATGACTCGTGATAACAGCCCACCGAAAGGAAGTAAATTAGTTGCAGAGGGTGGGGAGAGCCTTCCACACCCCCGCGGGGCCAGACCTCACAAGGAAAGGACTAGGGGGCAGGAGCTTATCTTTATCAGGTAATGAAACAGTGCTCTATGTTAGAGTAGGAGCTTGAAGTGGAAACTGGAGTCTGGAGGTAACTGGGAGGAGGAGGAGGGACACCCCGAAGATCACTAGAAACTCTTTGGCTTGGGACCTAGAGACGCTCGGAAGGCCTGCTCTGGGCCACCTGCTTCCACGGGGCAACCTCGTGTCTCCCCTTGGGGCCTGTCGCTCGGCCTGTCGTGGGGGGGGGGGGGGGACGGAGGCCCAGCTATGAGCCTGCCCAGGTCTCTGCAGCAAGGAAGCAGCGCAGCCCAGAGAAGGGCCGAGGTGACCTGGACTTCGGAGCTCTGTTCTCTCTGAATACTCCACGCCGCCTCATGACTGCTGAACAATCTGGCACCACTGAGATCCAGAGGCTGCTGCAAATTCCGGCCACGGCCGGGCCGGTGCGCAAAGCCGTTACCCCTGTGTACGCTCAGATACACGCTCGGCCCTACCCTGCACTGTGCTGCTAACTTTATCTATCAGCGTGGGTGTCCTACAAGCAGGCCAGATTCACCCTCTCTGCACACCACTGAAGCCTCAGGTCCTGATCGTCATTATTTCGCCCTCTCCGCCTATTTCTTTAAATCAGAAACTTGAGGTTTCCCTTGATCCTTTCCTTTCTGTTAACCGCCTCCCTGCAATGAATCTCCAAGTCTTATCAATTCTATCTCCAAAAGGTTCTCTAGTTTTCTTTTCTTTTCACTCATTTTATCCCAGTTTGGTTCAGGCTAATATCCCCTCCCGCCAAAAGTACTCCAGCTTACTCTTCACAGCTCTTCCTGTCTTTGTCTCCTCTCCCCGAATCCACTTTCTGCACTGTAGGCTCAGAGATCATGGTAAAACACCAAAGTGTACAAACCTTCCAAGCCTCTCCTTTCCTTTAGCAAGAAGTTCAATGTCTTTACATAAGGAATAGTTTTAATAGATATTTTTGCATGGGATATCACCTTTCCCCTACCTTTTACTCCATAAGTAAATGAAAATAAGTTGCTTCCTCTACAGTGTCAATCATGTTTCATAATCATCCCACTATTTTTTAAAAAGATTACTTATTTATTTATTTATTCATGAGAGACACAGAGAGAGAGGCAGAGACACTGGCAGAGGGAGAAGCAGGCTCCATTGAGCCCAGTGTGGGACTCGATTCCGGGTCTCCAGGATCATCCCCTGAGCTGAAGGCAGACACTCAACCCCTGAGCCCCCCAGGTGTCCCTCATCCCACTTTCTAAACATGCTATTCCTTCTTCATGGTTCTACATGGAATACTTTTCTGGTTTCCTTTCTCTCTCTCTCTCTCTCTCTTTTTTTTTGGTCTTTTCTAGACTACCTAGTTCTGTGTGTCTCCTAGAAGCCAGTATAGATACCTCTTCCTCCACAAACCCCTTCTTAACTGTCTAGAGATTCAGTCGGGGATGCTTCATATGGCCATCATAATGTTTACCCATCATAGCACTTATACTGCATTTTAAAAAAAAGATTTATTTATTGGGGGGTGGGGAGAGGAAGAGGGAGAGGGAGAGAGAAACTTTAGCAGATTCTGTGCTGAGTGCAGAGCCTGATGTGGGGATTGGTTTCATGACCCTGAGATCATGACCTGAGCTGAAACCAAGTGTCAGACCCCTAACCAACTGTGCCACCCGGGTGCCCCATACTACATGGTAATGAATGCACTTCTGCCCCCTAAATTGTAAGCTTCCTGTGTACAAAGACCATAGATTATTTCCTGGTGCTGATTCGGGTGCCTGAACATGACAGGTGCCTCACAGGCATTTCTGATCAAGGGTTGTCACAGGTGGAAATTGGTGTGCAGGAGATTTCTTAGGGAGCCTTACTGGGGTGGGGATTGGGCAGAAGGAGAGGTTGGACCTTGGCAGAGCCTCATGGAAGCTTCAGCTGTGCTATAGGGAGCTCTGAAGCCGGGATAATCCTTCAGGATGGTCTCTAGTTGGGGTTAGAGGCTGGGGATTTTTATACTTCCGTGTTGTTTCAGTAATCAGGTGCAGGACCACCAAGGCAGTCAGTCTCCAAAGGGGCTGATAGTTGAGGGTTGCCTGCAGCAGCACGACCAGCAGCTGGAGAATTACTCCTTCTTTTCTGAAGGGGGATTTGAGTGGCCCATCTATTGTCCACCGTGGGTGTAGTATTCAGTAAGCACACACTTGGACCCACTAGCTCCAGGACTGAGTAAAGAATGTCATGGACAGTACAGTGATATCCCCTCGAGGAGTGCATGTGGAGTCATTCTTATTATGTGTTTTCCGGTGAAGAAGTCATTAAGGAGATGATCCCAACTCTTCTAAAACTGGTCGTCCTCATACTCTCTGCAACTCCTAGTGAGGGATGTTCTTTACTAGATACTCAGACTCACAAGACCTAACCAGGCAATACCTGGCACCAGTTTAATCAGATGGATATTGGTCCACAAGCACAGACAGCATCCCAGTTGGGCTGTGTCAGGCATTTCTTTTCAGAGGGAATAATCCTTATAACAATCCACTCTTAGACTCTTCCTGCCACCTGCACCTTTTCTTGTCTCCATCCTGCAGTAGTGTTTGGGTGTGAGGGAACAAGACTCCTATTAGACCAATGAAATAGCTGCCTGACCTAGAGGCCTCACGCCCCAGAGGGAACAGTATCTCTTTCAATAAGCTTACGCATAGTTTTCAGGCCCCCACAAAGGGAATGCCCAGTTATGAGTCTCAGTATTCAAGGAATCATAAAAGTATGGTTTCCCACCAGGTATTTATGGTTTATTCAGTTTTTCCAAGTTCAGATGAAATTTATCTATAAGGGGCCGTTTTTACCCTAAAAAATGCTTCCCAGTAATACAGATGAGATTCCACCTTTATCAGGATTTCAGGAGAAAGAGTGAACAGGTTCACTGAAGATTGGAGTTGTCTTTAGAAAAGGAGAAAAGGGCTTGTTCACTCTTCTCCCTCTCAACCCTATGTGGTCTTTATCACACCAGAGGTGTAGTTATAACACCAGTTGATATGCGTGTCAGGGCAGATAGTCCTAGCAAGTTGTTTTCTACTTAGTTTACCTCTTCTTTTCATGACTCTGAATACGAGATTCATTATTTTATTATTTTATTATTTATTAATTTATTAATAAATTACTTATTTATTTATTAATAGTAAGATTTATTAATCTTTCTCATCCTGGGGTTGGTACAGTGTAGATTCTTGCTATGATCTGAATGTTTGCATCTTTCCAAAATTCATCCCAATTTTGGAAAGACATCCCAATGCCTAATATGAAGGCATCACAATATGATGGGATTAGTGCTCTGTAGAAGAGACCTCGCAGAGATCCCTCACACCTCCTGCCATGTGAGGACTCAGCAAGAAGGCACAGGGCATGAGCAAGAAGAGGGTCCTTACCTGTGACCATGCTGGTGCCCTGATCTTGGACTTTCCAGCTTCCAGAACTATGAGAAATACATGTTTCTTGCTTATAAACCACCCAATCAAAAAAAAAAAAAAAAAAAAAAAAAAAAGAGCCACCTAGTCCTTGGATCTTGTCACAACAGTATTGCTGTTGACAATACTCAACAGAAAAAACTGTTTAGTTAACAAAAAAGAAAATAATTAAATTGAGAAAAATCAGAAGATACACTGTCATATTTCTATCTTACAGAAGATAATAACTGTAAATATTTTAGTATGTTTCCTTCCAGTATTTCTTATGTACGCGGGCTTAACAACCGGTCTGTACTAATACTCTACTATATGTTTCTCACCCTTTTTATAGACAGACATATAAAAAAGTAAGATTATTACATTACTAGGAGGTTGGTTCTGCCTCAGCCCATCAGTGTAACTGCAAATAGTGTTTTGGAGAAGCTCGGGTGATGGGATGTTCAACATCTATTTGATGTAGACCACCTGCTAGACCATGTGTAGGCATGTGACGAGGGGAAGAAAAATAAGGCTTAGTTATTGCTCAAAACACTTATGTGCCCTTCATGGGGAAGGATGGTTCACCTTCGTATTTTATGTCCCAGGAGGTGACTTCTAATGTTGACTTAAGCTTGTTCTGCTTAGTCGAGATTAGGCTCTTAAAGCACCAGAAAAGGAAGTTAGGTCCACTTAAAAAGTTTCAGCAAGTATCCAGTTTCTCAAAAATAAACAGACAAATAATCCCTGCAGATTAGCCAGTCTCTGTAAAATCATTTTAACACAATATCCAGCTGATCATTTGGGAGGCAAACGAGTCAGCTGGTGGGGAGTGAATGTTAGCTACTTGGTTGTCATGGAAACTTTTCTTCCAGACCAGGAAAAAGGCAGTCGTGGGAAACCTGCCATGTGGAAAAATAGCCCATTTCTCCATGATCTATTCTCTCTGTTGATCACAAGTTGACATCCTACTGGGGCCGGGAGTAGAGAGAAATGCAGGCAACCTAGTCATTCGGAGGAGAGAAACCTTCCCCTTTGCCCAAAGAGAGACCCAGGGGACATGATTTGAACAAGAAGGCACAGATAGAAGTTGGAAAGCTAGGGTCATAAATTTATTTTATTTTTATTCTTTTTTTTTCTTTTTTAAAAGTTATTCCTTACAAGTTGTTAAAAGGCTTGTTCTCAGTTACCCACAGATGCTGGGCGAGGAGGACTGTTGATAGGAAACCTTGACCAGCATTTGCAGCCCTGACTCAAGACGCATCACAGAGCCTTGTGACCAGAATTGAAGTCTGCGTAACCTGTTCAGCCCCAGTGGAAAAAGCCAGAGTTAAGATGTGATGGTTAAGACCATCAGTTTTAGGATAAAGCGTCTTTCAACTGCACCTAAGTGTAAAAATTCCTTTTAAAACTTGATCTAACTTGGTTAATATGTTGTTCATAAATGCCCAGAATTCTTGCTAATATCTCTCCATATCTGCCCTCAATTAATCTGAATTTATGTAACCTGAATAAAGTAGTTTTTAAAGAGGTAGAGTCACACACCCCTATCTTCAGAATGCGTTATCGCTGTTCATTTACATTTCCAACTCTCCTAAATTGTGAGCTCTTCAATGGGTGGATGGTGCCTTGTTCATCGGGATAAACCTACCATCAGCACGATGCTCCATTCAAAAGTGTTTGATTCATCAAGCACGTTCTATGTACTAGTGTCTGGGATCTGTTGGTAATCAACACTTATTCAGTGAATAATGGATGGATAGATGGATGTGTAGCCTGATGGATGGATGGTTATATACAGTATTTTCTTGGCTTTCTATATTTTCCTATATTTTTAGCTAAATAACTATTTTGCAAGAACAAAATCTACCACACAATTATTTTCCTGGTAGCAGCTTTCTAGGCTGCAGAAAATAATTAAGATTGAACCTCAGTAGGGGCAACTTGGTAAATCATCATCATAGGTTGGGAAAGTCTTACTGCTTCCTGTTTTTTTTTTTTTTTCATCTCAAATCTCTCCCTTATAGGTTAAATGAGATCTGCTTATCTAATCATTATATATTGAGTCTTTAATAGTTTTTTTCCAGTCTACATTTCTGTTTGTATACAGAGACTTGTTTTGTCACTATGCAAAGAATTTATTGCTCTTGCTGAGAGTCATGTGACAATAATTCAAAATATCTTCACTGCTAGATTGCTTTCTTTGACGACAAGATGCCCCAGTTTCCCCCTCTCTTCCTTGTATGCCGTGCCGAGCATGCTTATAATCTCAGACCATCAATCTTCTTTGCCTTTATGTCATTTTTCTGCCACATCATACAACCTAAACCATTTCGCCTTTTTTTTTCTTTTCAAAGTTTTATTTATCTTCTAGTTACTTATCATACAGTGCGATTGGTTTCAGAAGCAGAATCCAGTGATTCATCACTTACATACAACACCCAGTGCTCATCACAAGTGCCCTCCTTCCTGCCCGCCACCCATAGCCCTTCCCCCACCCACCTCCATCAATCCTCAGTTTGTTTTCTATCATTAAGAGTATGTTATGGTTTGGGGCACCTGCGGGGCTCAGTGGTTAAACATCTGCCTTTAGCTCAGGCCGTGATCCCGAGGTCCCAAGATCGAATCCCACATCGGGCTCCCCATGGGGAGCCTGCTTCTCTCTCTGCCTGTGTCTGTACCTTCCTCTCTGTGTCTCTCATGAATGAATGAATGAATGAATGAATAAATAAATAAACAAATAAATAAATAAAATATCTAAAAAAGAGTATGTTATGGTTTGTTTTCATTTCTCTTTTTTTCTTTTTTTCCCTCCTTCTCTCATACGTTCATCTGTTTTGTTTCGTAAATTCCACATATGAGTGAAATCATATTAAACCATTTCATATTTATTTAATTATTCATGAGAGACAGAGAGAGGCAGAGACACAGGCAGAGGGAGAAGCAGGCTCCATGCAAGGAGCCCGATGTGGGACTCAATTCCAGGACCTGGGATCATGACCTGAGCTGAAGGCAGACGTTCCACTGATGAGCCACCAAGGCGTCCCTAAACCATTTCATCTTGACACCGCCCCATCCCTTTGTGTATTCATGATTCTTACTCTGCCAAACCTTAGCCTTTGTATGATTTATTCAGTTCTTTTCCCATGTTGAGAAGCATTTCTTCATTAATTTTCCCAGCAATACTCTTGAATAAATCTATGCGTTAGGAACTAGGCATTGGACACAGAGTTTAACGTGATTTGAGGATGTCTGTCAGGATGCTTAGAGTCAGATACAGAATTCCTTAAGCTAGATAAATGAACTTCCTGAAAATATATGAAAAATATTGGATATCTGAACACCTTTTTTCCCCCCTGGGTAGAAGTTCCCTATGTTTTATAGAGTTTCCTAATTAATGATATAGACAAGGAGATAAACAATGAAATTTTCCTGTGCTAACTATGACCAGGTTAGGAATAGGAAGACTACAAAGGATGCTTTGGTCAAATCAGAGAAGTCACATTCTTAGAACTTTGCTGATTGAATTCACTAGAATTCACCTGTGAGCTAATAGCAGCTGGGACCTCAGTGACTCTCAGCAATCCTTCTGTTTTCCTACTGACCCTTGGTTACATTCTTCCATTCCTGCTATCCTCAAGCCTCTGTTTCTTTTCACTTCTTGCTTTACCTATCTTTTTGAAAGAGCTACTGCCAAATCCGGGCAATTTCATTGAAAAATTAAAAGGACCTGCATTGCAGAATCTGAAGTGCCCTTAAAATAGTAACTACTTGGAACTAACATTATCTGAAAGGCATTAGATGTTAGAATATCTAATTCCAAAGGGGGAAAAAAGCCTCCAAAGTAAACAAGTAAACTTCTAGGAAAAAAGAGGAGACATAATTTATAGGAGAATATTTTGTATGTTTCAATTTCTTCATTATTGAATTACTACTTTCTTATCTTTTATTTATTTATTTATTTATATATATATATTTGTTTATGATAGTCACAGAGAGAGAGAGAGAGAGAGAGAGAGGCAGAGACATAGGCAGAGGGAGAAGCAGGCTCCATGCACCGGGAGCCTGATGTGGGATTCGATCCTGGGTCTCCAGGATCGCGCCCTGGGCCAAAGGCAGGCACCAAACCGCTGCACCACCCAGGGATCCCAGTACTTTCTTATCTTTTGAGAGTCTATAAGGTGCTGACAATGGCTGTGTGTGGGTTGGGAGGGGAGTCTGGGTGTCTGGAAGCTAACAACTATATTACCTTATTTATTTTTCATATTTGTCATATTTTTTGAAGAGTATGGGCAGTAGGGAGGGGATGAGGGAGAGAATCTCAAGCAGGCTCCCTGCTGAGTGAGGAGCCCAACTCGGAGCTCAATCTTACGACCCTGAGATCAGGACTTGAGCTGAAATCAAGAATCAGACACTTAACCAACAGAGCAACCAGGTGCCTCTATTCTTCATATTTCTTAAAAGGTGCCTAGATTGTGAACCTTATGCAAAGTCCTGCAGCTAACCAGTTGTAAACTAAGGTTGAAAGTGGGTCTGCATGGTGCTGCTTTCATTCTCTAAATCAACCTGATTTTTTTTTCTTTCCACCTTTATTGAGGTATAATTGTCAATTAAAAATTGTTTATTTTTATGGGGAACAACTTGGTAATTTATATATGTATAGATTGTGAAATAATCATCACAATCAAGCTAATTAACATATTCATCATCTCAGTTACCATCTTCTTTGATGTGTGTGTGTTGAGAACATTGGAGAGCTACCCTTTCAGCAAGCTTCATGTAGACCATACAGAATTGTTAATTATAGACACCATGCTGTATATTAGATTCCAAGAACCTCTTCATCTTAGAACCAAAAGTTTGCACCCTTTGACCGACATCTTTCCATTTCTCCTTCTCACCAGCCTCTGGTAACCATCAATCTGCTCTCGATTTCTATAAATTTAACTTGTTTAGGTTCTACGTATAAGTGAGATTATGCAGCCTTGTCATTCTGAATCTGGCTTATTTCACTTAGCATAATACCTCAAGGTTCATCCATGTTGTTAAAAACTGGCAGATTTCCTTCATTTTAAAAGCTGAATGATATTCCATTGTATGTATACACCACATTTTCTTTATCTGTTCATCTGGTGATGGACATTTAAGTTGTTTCCATAAGTCATTTATTGTGAATAATGGAGGGTACAGGTATCCTTTCAATATTCTGATTTTGGTACTTTGGATAAATACCCAGAAGTGGGATGCTGGATCATATCATCATTCTATTTTTGATTTTTTGAAGAGCTTCTATACTGTGTGCATTTAAGGAGCATTCACCTCTTCCTGACCTACAGGAAGGACTTCAGTAGGGACAGACCTCCTACAGGTGGGTGCAAGGGCACCAGCTGGGTGTAGTGCCTTATCTTGGGCATTGGGAGAGTGGTGCAGCAAGGTAGGATCCAGGTAGCTCTGTCACCAATGTCAGTGTTGACAAAGACTGCTGGGTTTCTAGGTGGCCAACACTGTGGGTGTCAGGGACATCCTGAGGGCTGCTTGGGTCCTTGGTGATGAATCCTTCTGGGAGTATCACTTTCTTTGTCCCCCATGGAGAGGGGAAGAGAAATGTTGGACTAGGAGATTGGGTGACACAGGTCAAATGCTTCCTATGCTTTTTTTGTGCGACCATCCTCCAGGTGTTACAGATTCTTCATCATACTCCAGAGTTCTCCCATAACTATTTTCATTGGCGTAGTTGTTTAATCATTGTGTGTGTCTGTGTGTGTAAGCATTGAGACCTCCTAGAGTGCCATCTTGCTGATGTCATTTTCAAGCTGCCTTCTGAGAAGCTGCCCTTCCCCCAAATCAAAGCCAAAGTCAAAGGCTTATTTGCACATTATTTTTAAGATTTTATTTATTTATTCATGAGAGACACAGAGAGAGAGGCTGAGACACAGGCAGAGGGAGAAGCAGGCTCCCTGTAGGGAGCCCGATGCGGGACCTGATCCTGGGACCCCAGGATCATGCCCTGGGCCGAAGGCAGGCACTAAACCATTGAGCCACCCAGGGATCCCCCTTATTTGCACATTGGTAATTAAAGAATGTGATCTCAGAGAGCAGGTGCGACGGATCAAGGTAGCAGAACAGGGATAGATGGACTGTCAGTACAAGGATGTGTAACCAGCTTTGCCAAGGATACAGGACCACTGGGTTTTGGGGGCCTTTTGAAAATCTTGATGAGTATCTCAAAATCCCTGTCTGAAGTAGCAAAGGGTAGGAAGGTGCACCGTGGGTTGTTCTTGCATGAGTGTAAGCACAGCATCCGAGATATCTGGAGAAGGAGGAGAAGTATGCTATCAGGCTGCAGCTTCATGAATCCATTCATAGTGTTAGTGGTTGTAAAAAGAGATGAAGGTTACATGAATTGAAGCAGTGCATAAGAGCAAGGAGGGGATGGGGATTAAGGAGTACACGTATCATGATGAAAAAGACATGATAAAAAAGCAAATAGATGTTTAGTATGGAAGCAAAATGAATGACGCTAACAGTGATAAGCTTCTCTACATTATAGAAGTGAGTAGAATTGGAGTTCAGGGAGCCCTTTTGTGTGGGTCAAAGTGGGTCAACTTTATGAATGCAGTAAGTGCCTGGGCACTATGCTGAGGTGTGTTGGAGTCTGCGAGTCCCTAGTTTCTAGAAGTTCATAGAGTCTGTGCAGGCACAGGGCTATATCCTCCAGGAAGCTCTGCCATTCAGAGAGCACTGAGACTGGGGCCCGAGTGACATCTGATTCTTTGGAGGGTCATTATGGAATCTTAGTCATGGATGCCCTTTGTTTTTTTTTCCCCCCTCAAATGCAATCTAATTGACAAGTGAAATCTTATGCAGAACTCTGATATGTTGAACTTAAAATGAAGTTCACCTGCTTGAAGGGGAAATGTTTGAATGCTAGAGAATGGATAGGAGAAGGTGGGAACCCTCATCTCCTCTCTTTTCAATGGCCCTGAGGTATTTAAACGATCCACTGAGAATCAACTGAGTGGTTAGAGAATTCTTGCCTTGGGGTGGGAGTTAAGGATTCTGACAATAGGATCTACGACATTTAAAGCCAATTGTAAAATAAGAGCTCCATGAAGGCAGTGACACTGTTTCGTTCATCTGTGTATTTTTACAACTTCTTTTTTTTTTTTTTAAAGATTTTATTTATTTATTCTTGAGGGATAGAAGGAGAGACAGAGCCAGAGACACAGGCAGAGACAGAGCCAGAGACATAGGTAGAGGGAGAAGCAGGCTCCATGCACCGGGAGCCCGACGTGGGATTCGATCCCGGGTCTCCAGGATCGCGCCCTGGGCCAAAGGCAGGCGCTAAACTGCTGCACCCCCAGGGATCCCTATTTTTACAACTTCTAAGAGTGCTTAGCATATGCTAGATCTCTGTGTTTGTTGAATGAATGAATGACCACCATGTTCAAGGTGCTATGCTACTATTTATTTGCAGTAAGTTGAGAAAAGCTAGTTTTGATTTGTCAATACTCTTTTTTTCTTAGTCCTTTTGTCCTTATCACCATTTGTGAAATAGATGGCCATGATTATGGGACCAGTCTACTAGCCTCAAATTAAGCAGTGCTAATGGACTTTGGAGAATCAAACCCATGACATCAACCTACAGAGAAATATTCTTTAATTGAGAATTAATATAACACAGACATAAACATAACTGGGGATGAATTGGATCCATGAAACTCAGATTCTGAAAAATAATAAACATGTAGGGGGATAAATTCAAGAGATTCTATGGAGAAAAATTAGATGTCATTAGTATAGACACAATGCTAGATTTTTTTGGACTCCCATATAAAGAAACATAAATAAGTGAATAAGTAATATTTTGTATTAAAACCATGGTAAGGCACTGGAAGTTCTATAAAGTGTATCTATTAGAAAGCCTTGATTGGTCTTATAACACTAAGAGTACTCATGTAGCCACCCAAAACAAGTATTTTTCTTGCTTATTAAATTAAGACTTTCACATTACATATTACCATATAGAAAACATATCCTCTGTTGATGATGTTATCAACAATATAGTTATATATATAGACAATATTTGAATTACTACCAAACTTCTGATTTTCTGGAAAGAATGATTTATCCAGTGAGAATGGTAAATGGCAATTCCTGGCAGCAATGCTAGTGCTGGTGGATTTACTGTAACGTAGCTCAGGATTTATTTTTCATATCCAAATAGGAAAATTACCTTTGTATATTACAAAGGCAATGAAGATCAATTTGTAATTGGAAATCCTTGCCACTGAACCAGCTTTGTACAGCTTAGTACAAAAATTGTACTAATTTTTTGGGGAAAATTGTTTCTACAGTGATATGTTTAACACTGGAATGGCTCATGCAGGATCTATCAACAGCATATCATAATCCTGATAAAGTCTCTTGTGGAATCAAACTTATTCTCTCATTTTACATTATACTTAGGACATTTGAAAAAATACAATTTATTTTTCAATTATAAAAGTAATACTTGCTTATTATAGAGAAGTAAGGAAAAAGCATAATCCTGAACACCTAGGGACAATCACTGCTTTCATAGTTCTAAACTTTAATTTGTTCTGATTATACAAGTTAAACATGTTTAGAGAAGAAATTTAGAAAATGTAGACATGGAAAAAATAAGGAAATGAAATCACTCACAGTTTCACCAAGAGAAGACTACTTTGAAAATGTTGGCCTCAGTACTTATGTAGATTATGTATTTGTATATAGATACTTAAGATATGTTTTTTATTTTTAATTAAAGGAACCATGCGTATTTTATAATCTTTTATCATGTTATAATTTTTTTGTCACTTAATATTTAATTTTCATATTTCTAGATCACAAAATTATTTCATAATGCTACTTTTACTGAATCTATAGAAATCTATCACATTTACAGTTTATTTTACCAATCTTTTATTATTAGAATTTTATATACAAACTCTGAAAATATTCTTTACTGAATCTTTATACCTAATCTTAGCTACAATTTTTCGAAAACTGACTACAAGTAAAATTTCTGTGCAGGAAAGTAGAACAATTTTCATTCCTAATGAGTATATGAATTGTTGTGTAATCTGCATATAATCATACGTGGACATTACACATAAGCACACAAGTATTTGTTACTGTCCTGATCAAAAAGGGGAATCCCATCGTGTTAACACCATTTAGTTGGAAGGAACAGCTATTTACTTATATTACTTGGTGTAATAAGGATGTTGTGAGGAAGCTTGTATGAATTGGGCCTCATAGGATAATAGAAGAGTCAAGCAACAAGGAGCCTGATACTGAATTGGATAGTGGATAGTTCTGTAAGATGAAGTACAACTTTAGCTATCACTTATTCTCATCTTCTGCCCTTAGTAAGAGAATTTTGTTTTTAAGATTTTATTTATTTATTTGAGAGAGAAAGATAAAGAACACAAGCAGGGGGAACAACAAAGAGAAAAGGAGAAGCAGCCTCCCCATTGAGCAGGGACCCCAATGTGGGGCTCAATCCCAGACTCTGGGATCATGACCCGAGGCCAAGGCAGACACTGAACAGACAGAACTGCCCAGGCACCCCAATAAGAGAGTTTTAAAAAATGTTTTAGTCTTGGGACACCCAGGTGGCTCAGCGGTTGAGCATCTGCTTTCAGCCCAGGGCGTGATCCAAGGGTCCCGGGATCAAGTCCCACACCAGGCTCCCTGCAGGGAGCCTGCTGCTCCCTCTGCCTGTGTCTCTGCCTCTCTCTGTGTGTGTCTCATGAGTAAATAAATAGAATCTTTAAAAAGTATTTTAGCCTTTTATTTTATTCCTAAAATTTAAAAACTCGGCTCTGCTATGTAGTACTGTGTGTGTACTAGAAAAGACTAAGAGAGTGGAATTCAAACAACAGGAGAGCAGAAAAGTAACTCAGCTAAATAAAAGAACTAAGGACCTGAATAGATGTTTCTCCAAAGGAGACATACAAATGGCCAACAGGTATATGAAAAAGTGCTCAGCATCACCATCATCAGGGACATGCAGATCAAAACCACAGTGCAATGCCACCTCGGGTAGCTATTACCAAAAAGAGAAAAGATAATGAGTGTTGGTGAGATGTGGAGAAAAGGGAAACCTTGTGTACTGTTGGTGCAATGTATAGTAATAACAGCTATTGTGGAAACAGCATAGATGCTCCCCCCAAAATTACAAATAGAACTACCATATGATCCAGTCATCCCACTTCTGGGTATATATCCAAAGGAAATAAAGTCTCTATTTCAAAGAGATATCTGCCTCCCCAGGTTAGTTGCAGCATTAATCACAATAGCCAAGATATGGAAACAACGGAAGTGTCCATCAACAGATGAATGGATGAAGGAAATACAATGGAATATTATTCAGCCATAAACAAGGAGGAAATTCTGTCGTTTGTGAAAATGTGGATGATCCTAGAAAACAGTATGCTGAGTGAAATCACCCTGACACAGAAAGAAAAGTGCTACATAATCGCATTTTGTATGTAGAATCTAAAACAGTCAAACTCATAGAGCAGAGGGTTGAATGGTGGTTATCATGGGGTGGGGTGGGTGGAGGACATGAGGAGAGATGTGTACAGACTCAGTTATAAGATGAGTAAGTCTAGAGAGCCCATGGACAGCATGGTGATGATAGTTAATATTGCCATTTTCTACACTGTGTTGCATTTTTTTACAAATTGAAAGTTTATGGCAACCCTGGGTCAAGCAAGTCCATTGGCACCATTTTTTTCCCCCAAGAGCATTTGCTCACTTCATGTCTCAGTGTCACATTTTGATGATTCTTACAATATTTCAAGCTTTTTCATTATTATTAAATTTGTTATGGTGATCTGTGATTGGTGATCTCTGATGTTACTATTCTGATTATTTTGGGGTGCCATCAACTATGCCCATATAAGACAGCAAAATTAATCTGTAAATGTCATATCTATTCTGACAGTTCCACCAAACAGCTGTACCCGATAGTTCCCTTCCCTGGGGCCTCCCTGACACAACAATGTTGAAATTGGGCCAGTTGGTAAGCCTACTGTGGCCTCTAAAGGTTCAAATAGAAGGAAGAGCTGTAGGGATCTCACTTTGGGAATTAAAAGCTAGAAATGATTAAGCTTAGGGAAGAAGGCATGTTAAAACTTGAAATAGGCCAAAAGGTAGGTCTTTTGTACCAGAGCCAAGGTGTGAATGCAAAGGAGAAGTTCCTGAAGGAAATTAAAAGTGCTATTCCAGAGAACAGACAAATGATAAGAAAATGGAACAGCTTTGCTGCTGTTAGGGAGAAAGTTTGAGGGATCTGGAGAGAAGCTTAAACCAGCCACAATATCCCCTTAAGCCAAAACCTAATCCAGAGCAAGACTCTAAGGCTCTTTAATTTTATGAAGGCTGAGACAGGTGAGGAAGCTGCCGAAGAACAAGTTTGAAACCAGCAGAGGTTGGTTCATGAGGTTTAAGGAAAGCATAAAAGTGCAAGGTGAAGCAGCAAGTGATCCAGAAGATCTGGCCAAGATAATCAATGAAGGCCACTACACAGAACGACCAATTTTCAATGTCGTTGAAATAGCCTTCTCCTGGAAGATGTTGCCGAGGTCTTTCCCAGCTGTAGAGGAAAGTCAAAGCCTGGCTTCAAAGCTTCAGGGTAAGCTGACTCTCTTAGGGGCTAATGCAGCTGATGACTTGGAGTTGAAGCCAGTGCTCATTTGCCATTCCAAAAATTCTAGGGCCTTTAGAATTATGCTAAATTGACCCTGCCTTTGTCCATAAATGGAACAACAAAGATCAGATGGCAACATATCTGTTTATAACATGGTTTATTGACAATTTCAAGCTCATTGCTGAGGACTGCTTGGAAAAAAAGATTCCTTTAAAGATATTAATGATTATTGACAATGCACCTGGTCACTCAAGAGCTCTGATGGAGATGTACAGTGAGATTAATATTGTTTTCATGGCTGCTAATATGACATTCATTCTGTGGCCTGTGGATCAAGGAGTCATTTTGACTTTCAGTTCTTATTATTTAAGAAATACATTTCATAAGACTGTAGCTGTCATAGGTAGTGATTCCATTGATGGATCTGGGCAAAGTAAATTGAAAACTTCCCAGAAAGGATTCATCATTCTAGATGCCATGAGGAACATTTGTGGTTTATGGGAAGAGGTCAAAATAGCAACACGAACAGGAGTTAGGATGAGGTTGATTCTAACTCTCATCTATGACTTTGAAGGATTCAAGACTTCAGTGGAGGAAGTCCCCACAGATGTAGTAGAAAGAGCAAGAGAACTAGACTCAGAAGTAAAGTCTACAGATGGGACTGAATTGCTGCAATCTTATGAAAAAACCTCAAAAGACAAGGAACTGCTTCTTATGGATAAGCCAAGAATGTAATTTCTTGAGATAGACTCTGTCCCTGGTGAAGATTCTATGAAGATTGTTGGAATGGCAATGGGGGATTTAGAATATTACATAAACTTATTTGGTAAAGAAGTCACAGGGTTTGAGAGGATTGACTCCAATTTTGAAACACATTCTACCATGGATAAAATGTAATTAAATAGCATCACTTGCTACAGAGAAATTGTTTATGAAAGGAAGAGTCAATCAGTGTGGCACACTCCACTGTTGTCCTATTTTGAGAAATTGTTGCTTTAGACATAATTCTGTTGCACACATAGACCACCGTAGAGTGTAAACAACTTTTATATGCACTGAGAAACAAAAAAAATGCCTTTCACTCACTTTACTGTGTTTTTCATTTTATTGTGGTGGTTTGGAACCAAACCTGAAATATCTATATGTAGTAGATATTGTGAATTGATCATTCACCTTTCCTAACAGCAGTCCTCAGCCAGTTACTTTCAGAAGGCAAAAGTTCTGACATGTTTTTCCACCAACTTATTGCAACCTCCTCAAAAAGAGATTATTTCTAAAATTGTATTACAAGTTTATCCAAACTTAAATACACTCAAAGAAAACTTAGTCCTATAGTTTTCTTATTTCAGTATAATGAATTCAGATTTTATTGTTTTGGGTTGCCTGATATAGCATCATTATTATTGTTATGCATTGATTGTTAGCTACCATGACGATTTAACTGAGGATCTTTGAGTGCTATGGCTATTAATTATCAACAAAACAAAGAAAATCATTATTTAACTTTAATAAATGAAAATATATGAGTGACAGTCAATTAACATTGCAAATAAAAGATATGCATTTTGATTTTTATAGATAAACTACTTTCTGTGTAAGAGTTTTCCACTTAATGGGCTATTTGAAGGAAGATTGATATCAATTAATATGTCTATTAAATGCCACCATTTTCAAAAGTGATCTGTAATTATCTTGCTGTAGGCTATTTTGATAAATGTGAATGAAGTATCTGCATATTTCCTATACAGCTAAGCTAATATACCAAAAATTAAATTGGGCATTCCTTTCTTATGTAATTTTCATCTAATTATATAGCCATTAGATATATCTCTCAAATGCTCAATAATTCTCTTTACAATCAACTTATGTTTAATTAAAAAGCAGTGACAAACTTGCTAACTCTGCATTAGCTACTCGTGATATAAAATTAATAGCAGGTCTAAATTATTTTAAGTGACTTAAGGATTCTCAGTATACTCTCCAAGCTTCAAAGTTGCTTGACTCAAACAAAAAAGAAATAAAAACATCATGTTAATCAAATATTTTTCTGTTAAATAATAATACATTTGCTTTTTTATTTATTTTACTCTTGGAATACAGTATATAACATTAAGAAATAAGAAATCAAATGACCAGTGATTACAAAAAATTTATTCAATGCTATTTATATACAATGAAATTTTATTTATGTATTTATGTATTTATTTATTTATTTAGATGCCTCCTTTTAAATCATTTTTCATTATATTTAATTTTTAATTTTTAAATTTAAATTCAATATGCCAACATATAGGATAACACCCAGTGCTCATCACATCATGTGTCCTACTTAATGGAAATGTAATTTAAAATAAAAAGGAGGAGGTAAGCCAGTTTTGCTTTGAATTTTTACCAGAAAAGGATAGGCCCTTCTGTAGATGAGTTTGTTACAGAGTTTGCCATTCTCTCTGTCCCTATAACTTGTTTCTCTGGTCACAGCTGATTGGACTTGGAGGTCTGGTTGACCTATGAAACAGTGCAGAACAAATAGTGACCCAAGAGGAACATTCATGATGCTCTGAGCCAATAATATTATTTATCTAGAAGTTTAAATATGGAAATTAGCACACAGGTGATAATCAGAGCAGAAAACAGTAAGAAACATCATGTGAGACACCAAAAGGGAAATGTTAAAGTATGCGTTAATATTCTTATATTTAAGATAAACTCTTGTTCTTAAAGTTCAAGTACAATCTGTGAAGCACAGTTAAGCAATGCACAATAAAACAAGATATACTTGTACCAATTTGTGGTAAAATTCATGAAGCTGAAAAATAAATAAAGACTAAGAGCAATAGTATTAGTAATAATAATAATTCAAAACTTCAAGGTTTGGAATAAATATGACAAGCTTAATAATTGGCCCTTGGATCTACTCGATTGCTGCAAAATTTCAGTCAAATAAAATCAAAACAAAAGTCAGGGGAAAAGATTGCAATCTCAGAAGGAGGTCTTAGAATAAATGATTCAATTAATATTACATCATTTTCTTTTTGTTTTTTTTTTTTCTTTTTTAAAAATATTTTATTTATTTATTCATGAGACACACACACACAGAGAGAGAAAGAGAGAGGCAGAGACATGGGCAGAGGGAAAAGCTCCATGCAGGAGACTGATTTGGGACTCAATCCCAGGTCTCCAGGATCAGGCCTTGGGCTGAAGGCAGCACTAAACCGCTGAGCCACCTGGGTTGCCCTCATTTTGTTTTTCTAACTTAAACCTATTAATCATAAAATTAAGGATTCACATAGGCCTTAATAATAGGGAAAAAAGAGATCAGCGGCTTTAATAACAGTAAATATTTTGCCATGAAATTTTGGTTTTAGTGTTGTTACATAGTTAGGGGTGTGTGTTTGTTGTGCTGGATGGTGATATGAACTATATTTCTATTTAAGTAATAGCCTGTATCAGTCAGGGTTCTCTAGAGAGAGAGAACCAATAGGATTGCCCCCACCCCCTGCCATATATGTCTCCACAGCTAATATATGCATAATATATATTATAAAAATTGGTTCATGCAGTTTTGGAAGCTGAGAAGTCCCATGATCTGCCATCTGCAAGATTGAGAACCAGGAAAGCTGGTGGTGTAATTCAGTCTGAGTTTGAAAGCCATTTAATTGGAGGTGGGGGTGTGGGCTAGTGTTGTAAGTTCAGATCTGAGTGTGAAAGCTTTAGAACCAGGAGTGCTGATGTCTGGAATAGAAGATAGATGTCTCAGCTCAAGCGGAGAGAGGATGAATTCATCTGTCCTACACCTTTTTGTTTCATTTAGCTGTTTGCTCAAGAAAATGCCCACCCATATTGGAGAGGGCCATCTGTTTGTTCACCAATTTACATGCTAATCTCTTCCAGAAAAACCTTCACAAGTGCATCCAGAAATAATGTTTTATCATCTCTCAAGCACCCATCCCTAGTTCTGTTAGGTTGACACACAAAATTAATCATCACACAGCCAAAGACTGAAAAACAGTTAGATTTATAAATCTCTTATATAATGATTAAAAATGTAGTTTATGGTTAATCTTATAATGTGTTATATATACAGATATGAATATCAACTTGAATCAAACTCTCCAGGTTTGAAATATGACTTCAGCATTTAATAGCTGGATGATAAAGCAAAATTCTATTGAGCTGTTTCCTTATTTATAAAATACTCATAGTAATGGCATCTAGCTGACCGACTTGCTGAAAATTTAAATAGAATAAATGGAAAGAACATGTCAAAAAATTAGCACGTAGTGAATGCAAAATAGTATTAATATTAGGGCTCTCACAAATGATTCAAATAAGGTTAATTAGTGATACTTCTGACCAATATGGAGTAACAGATGATGGATTTACCATCCCACTTGAAAAACAAAGTATATGAAACTGGTTTTCAAGCTCCTGGCATGCGGTAGTGGAAAACAATGATCCCTGAGAGATGGGAAACAAATAATATGAACTCTGTGATTGCCCCGGAGAGTCTCCTGGCTGCAGTGCAGGAAAGGAAAACCCATGTAGACATGAGTTGACAAGATGGAGTGGAGAGTCTGGAGAGACAAAGGCAACTACTTTTCAGGAAAAAAAAATACTGAAGATGTGAGAGCTTTGCTCACAGAGAGAAATCCAGAGTATTTAACAAAGTATTGATCAACACCATATATGTGTGAAATCTTACCCATGGCCAAGAAAAGATCCACTTGAAAGGATAAAAAGAGCAGTACTCAGATCTCACACAGGGCCAGGAATAGTGGCCTGGAGTGTAGAAAATTTAATAAATTATGGGGCAATGGGTTAGATTGCTAAGAAGGTTCTCGCCTTAATGTTGGGAAATAATTATCATTAGACTGAAATATGTCTCTTATCATGTCTAATAAAGGTTAAAGGCAGAAGCTGAAAGGATCAAACTGTTTGCAAGTAACTTAACTGTGTCACCAAACAAAGCTCAAGAACATTTGTGGGAATGCAAAAATATCTAGCACCCAAGAAGGCAAAATTTGCAATGTGTGACATCCAATAAATATTTTGAGGCAGATAAAGAAGCAGAAAAATACAATCTATACTGAGAAAAATCAACCAAGTGCAACCAACCCAGAACTAACAAATAATAGAATTAAACAAAGATGACATTAGAAAGTTCTAATAACTTTATTGCATATATTCATGAGTTAAGTAGAAACATGAAAGATACAAAAAAGACCCAAATAAAACTTTTAGAGATGAAAACTACAATGTCTGAAATGAAGAATGCACTGAAAGAAATTGATGTAATTAGACATTGCAGAAGAAATGATTAGTAAACTTGAAGACATAACAACAGGAAAGATCCAAAACAAAAGACAGTGAGAAAAAGAATCAGCTGTGGGACAACTTTGTATGGCCTAATATACATGTAACTGGAGTCCACAAAGAAGGGGGCACAAAAAGTATAGTTGTAGTCATTAAAATTTTCCAGATTTAATGAAAACTATGAACCTGCAAATGCAGGAAACTCAAAAAATCCCAAGCATAAGGAAAATGAAGAAAATTATACCAAGGCACATCATAATCAAATTGCTTAAAACGACTAGTAAAGAGGAAATCTTAAGGATCCAGGAAAAAAAAACATAAAGAGGAACAAAGATAACAGAACATTTTTCACTGGAGAATATAATTGAGAAAATGGAAACATATCATCTTTAAATAATTAAAAAAAAAAAAAACACAAGAATTTACCTGTCAACTTAAAATTTAGGCCCAGTAAAATATCTTTCAAAACTGAAGGTAAAGGCTTTCAGAAATACGGAAGCTGAAATTATTAATTTCTGGCAGACCTATATTATAAGAAGTGCTAAAGGAAGTCCTTCAGGGAGAAAACAAATTGTATTAGATGGAAACATGAATCTACATAAAGGAATAAAAACATTGGAAATGGTAACTACATTGATAAATATGCAAGATTATTTCTTTTTTTTAAAGATTTTATTCATGAGAGACACACAGAGAGGCAGAAACATAGGCAAAGGGAGAAGCAGGCTCCATGTGGGGAGCCTGATGTGGGACTTGATCCCAGGACCCTGGAATCACACCCTGAACCAAAGGCAGATACTCAAACACTGAGCCACCCAGGTGTTCCTATTTCATTATTTTTAAAATTGCTTTACAAGATTATTAATTTTTATTTTTTTATTTTATTTTTTTTTTTTTTTAAATTTTTTTTTTTTTATTTATTTATGATACTCACAGAGAGAGAGAGACAGAGAGAGAGAGACAGGCAGAGGGAGAAGCAGGCTCCATGCCCCGGGAGCCTGACGTGGGATTCAATCCCGGGTCTCCAGGATCGCGCCCTGGGCCAAAGGCAGGCGCTAAACCGCTGCGCCACCCAGGGATCCCAGATTATTAATTTTTAAAACAAAATAGTGCATTGTGCAATTTGTAATACATATAAAAATGAAATATATGATAAAGGGCTGAGTAGAGAGAAATAGAAGTATAATCTTTGAGGTTTTAATTCTTCATATGGAGTGATAAAATGTCCTATATATATGATACAGTATATACAAATGTATATTTACATTTCCGTATTTACATATATTTGTATAAATAAAATATATAATGAACTCCAAGCAACTACTAAAATAATAAAAAAAAAAAAAACCTAAAAGACAGAGATTACCAGATTGAATAGCGAAGCATTATCTCACTATATGCTGCCTATAGGAAACAAAATTTACAAGGGCAGAAATAGATTTAAAATAAAACAATAGAAAAAGATATATGATGCTAACACTAAAATACTTGCCTATATTAATATCAGATAAAGTAGGATTAAAAGCAAAGAATATTACCAGAGTAAATGAAAGCCATTTCATAATGATAAAGGGGTCAATTCATTAGGAGGATTTAAGAATCTAAATGTTCAATCATCTAGTAAGAGTTTCAAAATATTGAGATAAAAACTGGTAGAACGGCAAGGGGAACTAAACAAATTCACAATTATAGTTGGGTACTTTAAATCTCCCTTCAATAGTGGGGAGTTCCGAAAAAGGAACACTAAAAATCAATAAGGATATTGAAGACTTACTCACTGTACTAATGAACCACCTTGATCTAATTGACATTTATACAATACTCCTCCTAATAACAGGATTTTTTTTTTTTTTTAAGTTGTGGAACATTTATCAGGATAGACCAAATTCTGGACCATAGAACTAATCCAATAGATTGAGAACATACAACTTATGCTCTCTATGTAGGAATTAAATTACCAACCCGTGACAAAAAGATACCTGGAAAGTCCTCAAATACTTGGAAACTCAAGTATACACTTTTACTCACGGATCAAAGAAGAAATCAAAAGGAATATTAGGGAGTATTTTGAACTGAATGAAAAGCAAAGTACAACATCCAAAACTTGTGACATGCCAGCCAAGCAATACTTTGGAGGAAATATACAGCACTAAGCACCCAAACTATGGGGTATGTGTGTTGGTAGCAGCAAGACTTTTGTAAAGCTACAATAAAGATAGTTATTGGCATAAAGATAGACAAATAGAACACTGTAATAGAATGGAGAGTTTGGAAATAGGACTCGTGTACAGGTATAAATGATCATATAACATTAATTGTAAATGACTAGATTTTATGACACCTGTGTGTTTTGTGAAGCTAAGAGCCTAAAAACTGTAGATAGGGGTCTTGCATGTTTTTTTTTGAAAGTTTAAATATATTTTTCTGAATTTAATATAGTCATTGAAAGTTACAAAGTGAGAGTAACAGGATAAGATTAAAAAAAACATCGGAGAGAATTGGTATAGAAGATGGATTATAAAAATGTGATATTTGATTCAGGTGGTATTGTTAGGAGGCTGTGAGGTTGAGTTAAAGAGAAGGGTAGGTTTAAGATGTAAGAGGATAGAACCAATGGTCTTGCCTGGATGATTTATGAGTGAAGGGCAATGGAGTAAGAGGCATCAAGGACAGCTTACATATTTCTGTCTTGGGATTCTGAGCTGATATCAGTGCCATGCACTGGGACAGGGAATGGGTAAGTCTTGGAGGGCTCTTAGTAATTCTGGTATGAATTTGTTGAGTTTGAGATTTTCCTCCTAAAGGAACTGCTCAGTACTCAGAAGGATTGTTGGGACAAGAGGTCAGAGGAGAGGACTGGTAAAGTGGTAGGTGTTCAACATTTGTATGGAAATTGAACCCATGGACTTGAAGTTTCATAGAAAGAATGTTTAAAATAGGAGCAACTGGGTGACTCAGTTGGTTAAGCATCTGCCTTCAACTCAGGTCATGATCTCAGGGTCCTGGAATGGAGCCCCACATTGGGCTCCCTGCTCAGCGGGGAGCCTGCTTCTTCCTCTGCCCCTCCCTCTGCTCGTACACTCTCTCAAATAAGTAAATAAAATATTAAAAGAAAAGAAAAGCATAAAAAATGTAAAAAGTAACAGTATTTAAGGGCTAAGCAGAGGAAGAGAAGCCACTGAGTGAATCTAGAATTTATTTTGGAGGTGCTCAGGGGCATAAAGTGAATTTGGGATGTGTGTGTGTGTGTGTGTGTGTGTGTGTGTGTGTGTGAGGACACTGCATAGGGAACTTGTTTTGAAGCTACGTTTCCTTCAAAACACATTTTTTTTACTTAGACTATATGTTTATGGGGAAGAGCTGTTGAAGATTAATATAGTCACTCTTCCTTGACCACACTAAGACAGACTCATTAAGGAGATGAAGAAGGTAGAGTCAGAGATAAGAAGGAAGTGGACATTGGTTATCAAATGTTGGAGAACAGGCGAGTTAAGATAAGGACTGCAGTTTGTTAGGTTGCCAGGAGGAAACAGATTGAGCTCTCAAATGGGTTAATTGGAGGAGCACTTAATAAAGGGGCTGTTTACCAAGGTGTGGGGGAAACTCCATGTGACAGGGCCTCTCACCAGGGCTAGTAAGAGTGGGGCTATAACTGCTCCTCAGCCTAAAGGGGCAAGAAGAGAGGGAGCAGTTACCAGAACCTGGCATGAGAGAGCTCTGAACTTTGTTTGACGGGTTTCGCAGGGAGAGATTGGAGGGAATTACCCTGACACTGTCTTGACCCTTCCCTTCGCTCTCTTGCACGTGCTCTCCACTGGCCAAGCCCAATCAGAAGCAAGGAAGTCTGTGAAGTAGCCCATACAGATCGGCCTCTGGTGTGGAGCAAATTGGAGGAGAGATGGGAGTGGATCCCAAAGGGGCAAACGAAATGCACACAGCACAGACAGAGATATATCTATTGGAATTGATCACCAGAGATAACTGGGGACTCTGGTGAAATAACTTTCAGGGCTACACTGGGCCAGAATGTAGACTCTGAAGAATAAATTTGGGATGGAACAGAATTGGAGAGGAGGACCCACTGTCAAGAGACAGTTGGGGGTGGGTGACTGAAAAATTAATTTTGGGTAAGGTATGGCAGATATGAGTTAAGGTGGAAGAACTTTATTCATGATTATATGCTGAGAAATACAAAGTTATTGACTCAAAATAGTGCCTCAGTTTCCCATGGTCTGTCTCCAAATTTCCAGGATAAAATCCAGATCATTACAAAGAGGCATTCATTAGGACCAGTCTGTAAGAAGATATATGTGCACATAAGCTCTGCACACACTGTCTCCCTCCCTGCAGAGTGGGGATTCCACTCTATATGTCATTATAACCTCAGTGCCTAGCTCAGTGTTTGAAATATAGAAGATGCTCAGTGAAATTTTTTGAACACCGAAACGTTCAAATGTTCAAGACCCATAGAAACACTCCAAAAAGCATAATCTGACATATGAACACAACTTGGTTATATTTAGGAGAGCTAAAAAAGCCATTTATAGCCTTCATCCCTCTTCAGTATATACTCTACATCTCACTTTTACCATCCCTTTTGCACCTTCAAGGAGTAGTTTCCTTATATGAGTTTTAACCCATCTTATCAGGAGAGAGTTTGACTCTTGTTTGAAAAGTCATCTCAACTTTGCACGAAGGCTGGAACATCTTTCCTGTGAATTTAATTTCATTGCTAAGCTATTTCTCTTCATGAAGCTTCTTCAGAAAGGCTTTATTGGTGATTTTTCTCCTATTTAACTGGTTCCATTTCGATCTGATATTACAGTGTCTCAGTTCTAAGATTGACTGAAAAATATTTCCTGTCTAACTGGCCACAGAAAGGCATTACAAAAGTCCTCTATGACCATCTGGTTCTCTTGTTTAAGAAGTAGTTTGAAACCAACTACAGAAATGCAAACAATAAGAGAGTATTATGAAAACCCAGATGCCAACAAATTGGACAACCTGGAAGAAATGGTTAAATTCCTAGAAGTATATAAATTACCAAAACTGAAAGGGGGAAATAGAAAATTTGAGCAAAATGATAATCAGCAAAGAAATGGAATCAGTAATCAAAAAACTCCCAATAAACAAAAGTCCAGGGCCAGATGACTCCACAGACAAATTCTATTTAAACACTTAAAGAAGAGTTGATACCTCTTCTTAAACTGTTCCAAAATATAGAAAAGGAAGGAAAACTTCAAGATTCATTCTATGGGGTCAGCATTACCCTGATACCCAAACCGGGTAAAGATGCTACTGAAAAGGAGAACTACAGGCCAATATCCCTGATGAACACAGATGTAAAAATTCTCAATAAAATGGTAGCAGATCGAATCCAACAATACATTAAAAAAAAATGTTCATCACAATCAAGTGGGATTTATTCCTGGATTGCAAGGGTGGTTCAATAGTCATAAACTAATCAATGTGTTACATCACATCAATAAAAGAAAGGGTAAGAACCATATGATTATTTCAATAAATGCAGAAAAGGCATTTGACAAAGTACAACATCCATTCACGATAAAAATCTCTCAGCAAAGTAGGTTTAGAGGGACAATGTGATAAAGGCCATCTACGAAAAACTCACAGCTAACATTATCCTTAATGGGGAAAAACTGAGAGCCTTTCCCCTAAGGTCAGTAACAAGAGAAGGAGGTCCACTTTTACCACTTTTATTCAACATAGCATTGGAAGTCCTAGCCACAGCAATCAGCCAATAAAAAGGAATAAAATGAATCTAAATGGGTAAGGAAGAAGTAAAATTTTCATTTATGACACAAAGAAATGGGAAGACATTCCATGCTCATGGGTTAGAAGGACAAATATTGTTAAAATGTCTATCCTCCCCAAAGCAACCTACACATTTAATGCAATCACTACCAAAATATCAAAGCATTTTTCACAGAACTAGAGCAAACAACCCTAAAATTTGTATGGAACCACAAAGGACCCTGAATAGCCAAAGCAATCTTGAAAAAGAAAAGTAAAGCTGGAGGTATCACAACTCCAAACTTGAAGTTATATCTCAAAGCTGTAGTAATCGAAACAGTATGGGTATTGGCACAAAAATAGATCAACAGGACAGAATAGAAAATACAGAAATGAATCCATAATTATATGGTCAATTAATATTTGACAAAGCAGAAAAGAATATCTAATCGGAAAAAGAGTATCTCTTAAACAAATGGTGTAGGGAAACTGAACAACATGCAAAAAGGAACACTCATGCACTCTTGGTGGAAATGTAACTGATGCAGCCACAGTGAAAAATGGTATGGAGGTTCCTCAAAAAGTTAAAATTAGAACAATCCAGCAATTACACTACTGAGTATTTACCAAAGAGTCCAAAATCACCAATTCAAAGGTATACATGCACCTCTTTGTTTATAGCAGCAGTACTTCCAGTAGCCAAGAAGCGGAAGTAGTCCAACTGTCCATCAGCTGATGAGTGATTAAGGAAGATGTGGTGTGTAAGTAATGGAATATTATTCAGCCATAAAAAGAGAATAAAATCTTGCCATTTATAATGACATGCATGGAGCTAGGGAGTATATTGTTAAGTGAAATAAGTCAGGCAGGTAAAAACAAATACCATATAATTTCACTCATACGTGGAATTTTTTTTCATATGTGGAATTTTTTAAAAAAGATTTTATTTATTTATTCATGAGAGAGAGAGAGAGAGAGAGAGGCAGAGACAGAGGGAGAAGCAGGCTCCATGCAGGGAGCCTGACATGGGACTCGATCCCGGGACCCCAGGGTCATGCCCTGGGCTGAAGGTGGTGCTAAACCGCTGAGCCACCCGGGCTGCCCTCATATGTGGAATTTAAGAAACAAACAATCAAAGGGAAAAATAGAGAGAGACAAGCCAAGTATACTCTTACCTACAGAGAACAATCTGATGGTTACCGGAGGGGAGGTGGGTGGAGGGGATGGGTTGGACAGATGATGGGCCCTTGTCATGGTTAGCACAGGGCGATGACAGAACTGTTAAATTACTATATTGTGTATCTGAAACTAATGTAACAGTGTATGAATTGAAATTAAAAGTTTAAAAATGAAATATTTGGACATATTTAGAAGTTTTCAGTAATATTTTTTGAAAGAAGAGTGTAAAGAGAATCTTGCTTCTTCCAACTCTTTTTGACAATTCCACATCTAAGTTACGCCGTTTGAAACCAAATTCTATTTCTACTTATTATTTAATTCACAAAACATAATGTCATGAACTACCATAAAAGGAAATTAGCTTGGACAACAAAATATTAAAACATAATGAAACTAGGATATTCCAGGGTCTGGAACAAAAGGCAAAATCAATATCTTTGTTAAGAAAAAGAATCTCACAAATTTCAGCCTGGCTGCTGGGACCCTTTATCCAACAGGCAGAAGCATAATGTTTAAGAGATAATAAATCAAATTGAGCTTGGGGTTTCTCTGATTTTAATGGTTTGTGTTTAACTTTTAAGAGCAAACTTTCCCAATGGTTGTTTAAATTACTGTGGCAGGATTAATAGGCAGCAAAAGCAGGATTTTCTGCTTCTGAAATGTACATATTTCACACAATGTGATGCCAGTATACATAACAGTTTTACCTGTTTAGTAACAGCATTATTTTTAAGGTTCCAGAGTATATCAGCTAAAATGACACACATCTGCACATAAATATTGGAAGAGTTGAAGAGGCCAACATGATTTTTGCATTTGCAGAGACTAGACTCAGTGGGTTTCTATGTTGTAGATAGTCCTGTTTTTGTGGTTCTAAAACAAACCCAATTGATATATGTTATAAACATATCCTCATGTTCCTCACAATATTCATTTAACATTTTCTTTTTGTTAAAATACTGAAAAATATCTATTTGACTATTTAGATCATTTCATTTTGAACATATATTTTGGTGTGTATAAAACGCTGTTTAAGTAATTGGGTGTTTTTCCCAAAAATTTGCTAAAAATTCAACCTTCTGTAATTAAAAACAAATCTTTGAGCTCAGCACAGCAGTTATTTTCCCATAAACTTTATTGAAAGTGATAGAAATGGATAAAATTTAACCATGAATTGTGTCTATTTCCTATGAAATATCAAGTTTCTATTTCATTAAATTTGGGAGTTTTTTAGGAAATAATATATTACTGAAAGAAAGGAAATAAAATTCTTGAAAGATCTCAAAAGATTATTAATAAATGAGATTTGAATAAGACTGATCAAATACTGAAATGGATGCTTTCTTTTTTTCTTTTTTTTTTTTTTTGCCTACATTGTCTGGAAACTGTTCAGTAGAACAAAGGGTTTTATGGATGAAAGACTAGTATGAAGAAACATGAATGTCAACTCAGGCTCTGAAAGACAGTTTGCTAATGAAATATTCTAAAAGTCATTTTCAAGGTGGTTGAAAGTTCTCACTGATGTGCACCAATGCCTTTGATAAAAAAAATTATATATATATCAAATAATTACACACATGTTGGCTCTGGGGACAGAGAAAATAAGGTTAGCTCATATGCACCCAAATATTACAGATAGGTTTGTGTATCAGACTTTATTTCCACAGGTAGAAATGATCAAGCACCTGATAATATTACCTTGGTAGTAAATTTCTTGCTTTTTACATGTGAAAAATACCTTTTTCTGCTATCTAGGTTATGCTAACTAACTGTGATCTATGATTTACTACCTTAATGGTTAGCTCTTTATGGGAAAAGTGTAGAAAGGAGATGATTATCTTTAAAAATTGAACTTTTCCAAAACATCCTTGAGTGAACTTTCCTGATAAATGCAAGAGGTAATGACTTTCCCCCAAAGGTCCACTGATCCACTCTATTAATATACATACCTGCCAATGACACATATTTCTCCTCTATTCTACAATATGGATTCTTTCTTAGGATATAATAGTTTCAAAAGATATCTATGTCTACACATAATATATATATTTACATATAATATATGTGTATATAAATATATAAAATATAAAATATACCTTTTTATGGGCTTATAATTGGATGGAACTTTGCATTCAGATGTCCTTGGAATCTGTCTGCATCAGTTTTCTATGACTTTGATTTTTAATCATGCAAATATGAGGACTCTTTTTCAGAAATGTCTGTCATGGTGCCTCATACCAACGGGCCCTTAATTAGGGTAACAATGGTTCTATGACATGACCAAATTAATGGATGTATGGTTCATTAGACTTTTAAGCACTTGAAACACTCTATCTCAGATTCCTATGGGATGGCTACTTTCTGCCCCTGTCACAATCCCAGATGACTGACTGAATCTCAGTGGTTTGACAACAGTGTTAAGCTTTGTATGCCTGCGTCTGGATTGGTCTTGGTTTGGAAAAGACGACTAGTTCCTGATGGGTAGACGCTATCTCTGTTCCATTTTATAGTTCCATGAATGAAATTTTAATACATGCATTGTTGATGCAAACAAAAAAAAAAGAATTTTATGTGATATTTAATAGTCTTTGGGACTGACTTAATCATAGTCTCTCAAGTATATTATATATTTGAGTATATGTTATTGCTAGTTTGTAATGCACTTTCCCCTACACTATTTTTTCAACTTGAAACTCCTCAGCAGTCTATATTCAAACATGATGCTGTCTTCTCTTGAAATTCCAACACTGAGATTCTTCTAACAAAGGTAATCACTTTGTACAAGTTCGTAAGGTATTTCTTTTTTACATATAGCTATGATGACAATTTCATATCACATTGTAATTTTCAAGTATCTTTATATGCATCAGACTAGTCATAAAGATTCTAGAGATTGGGGGCTAGTACTTTACTCATTTAAAAACTCAGAAGGGTCAGAAGTAGGCACTTAGTGAATATTAGTTTTTTAAAATTGTTCAAAGGTAAATAAGAGTATAAAAGTAGGATCCTTACAATTAATAAGAAAGAAAAGAAGTGGAGTCCAAGATGTGGTAACATTCAGAAACTTTTAAAAAAGGAATCACCTTGTGGAGGACTTGGAACCCATGTGTGCTGTTGGTAACAATGTAAAATGGCACCAGTGTTATGGGAAACAGTATGGCAATTCCTCAAATGATTAAAAACATAATTACTATATGATTCAGCAGCTCCACTTCTATTAAATCTAATAATTGAAAACAAGATCTCAAGGAGGTATTTGGACACCAATGTTCATAATATTCATAATCATGAAAAATTGGAAGCATCCTAAGTGTCCACTGACAGATGACTGGGTAAACAAGATGTGTTTACATACAATGGAGTATTATTCAACCTTAAAAAGGAAAGAAAATCTGACACATGCTACAACATGAATGAACCTTGAGGACATTATGTTAAGAGACAAAGACAAATGCTGTATGATTTCACTTATATGAGAAACTTAGAATAGTTGGTCAAAATCATAGAGATAGAAATAGAAGGGTAGGTGCCAGTGTCTCAGGAGAAGGGGAAATGAGTTGTTTAAAAATGGGTGTAGCATTTTACAAGATGAAAAGAATTTTGGATATTGGTTGTGTAACAGTGTGAATGTGATTAATTAACACTACTGAAATATATAATTAAAAATAGTTAAGATGGTAAATTTTATGTCATGTGTATTTTGCCACAACTTAAAGTAATTGAAAAAATGAAGTCATCCTCATTTTACACAGCACAATTATGTCAGAGCAACCCATCATAAAGGGATTTAGTATCTACATTTGGGGCCAGCTAGTCTAAATAGAGACCATCTGGTTGTGTCAGAGATATCCACATGCAAAACAGAATTTACTATTTTATAACTTTAATACCAACTTATCAAGATGTACATCAAGATGTATTTATTGCATACTCATAATGTTTCATAGCCTTTGGTGGTTAGGAGAGAGGATAAAGATGAATAGCAAGAAGGTGACTACCTGACTACATACTGAGGGTTTTTATATAGTGAAGTCAACGCTCATAATACATTAAGGGAATTGACCCAGCTGTTTTGTAAAGTCAGAATTTCTGGAATTGTTCTAGAATGAATCCTAGCTGAGAATTAATTCAAGAAATTTAGAGCCCTGATACCAGTAAAAAGGAGTATGATCTTCCCAGCAGCATGAACACTTGGTCAATTGGATCTACTATAACAGTCCTGAAATGCCCATCTAGGAATTGCTTTAGCAATCTTTTTTGAATTTTTTTTCCCCAGAGAAAAAAGGCCCAGCTGGAAAATCTAAGTCTTCTCAGCTATTTTTTAGCAGTAAGACTTTTTTTAAATGTAAATCTTTTTAATTTGATCTGTCCAATTTCACTTTCCTACCTCTGAAGCTGTTGGGGATGGCCCAGTTTGGTTCATTCCAGAGAAGGACGAATGTAAAGGCAACTAACTACCAACAGTTCAAAGGAGTCAAACTTAGCCTAGAAATCTCAGAAATTATTTAGGGATCGAGACAACTATCAAGAAGAAAGTATGGACCTAAATAGAGAAGCAAAATTAGGAGGAATTAAGGGGGTTTGAGGAGAAACAAATAATTATTGATAATAACTAATAGGTAATACTTATGGACTACAGACTACATCCCAGGCGCTCCTTACTTGTATTAACTCAATGAATCTTTTCAAAAGCTTTATGTGATAGATACTCAATTATTTTCCAAAGTCTAACCCTGTATTATTCTAAAGGGAGACCCAAAGACAGGAATTTGGGTTCAATCCCAGGGAAATGATCCCAAATTTTCTTTCTTTGACTTCATTTTTTCAATTACTTTAAGGGAGGAGGGGCACCTGGATGGCTCGGTTGGTTGAGGGCCCAATTCTTGGTTTCAGCTCAGGTCATAATCTCAGAGTCCTGAGGTGGAGCCTGTCATCGGCTCTGTGCTCAGCTTGGAGTCTGCTTGGGCTTCTCTTTCCCTCTCCTTTGGTCCCACTCCTCTCAAATGAATAATAAATAAATAAATAAATCTTTTTTAAAAAAGGGAAGAGAGGAAGACCAAATAAAATTCTGTTAATTGGTGATGTCTGCTGTGGGAACCAGGACTCAAAACCTACTGGAGATCCATATAGAATATGCCTCAGAATTGTTCCCCTGAATAATGGGGAAGCTGGATATTTTATCCACCCACTTCTACCCCTCATTGGCTGAGAGTTGCTTCTAGGGTATTAATTCCTACTCACTGTCATGTTACCATATTCTAAAAACAGAGAGACACAGGAAGTAGTCCTTGGCATATAAGGAGCTGCAGATGGTGTCAGAGCTATGGCAGCATCTGCTGCACTGGGTTTGCATATGAGGCACATGGGACACAATTTTAACATCATGTAATTTGGATTTATTATAGGACTAGAGACTGTTGATGGAAGCTAGGATTTTACCTTTCGCCCTGTATATGGGTAACCCCTGGACAGCTGAAGTTGATGAAACACACAAGAATGGAAAGATACCTTGCACATGGAATCCATATGGAACACTAAGACAGAGTTCGCTTGTTCATTCATTCAATCGTTAGTTCTTTCATTAAAAAAAAAAAATCAAATACCAGCTATGAGTCCAGTACTATTTGCACTGAGGATGGGACAGGGTGAGGGATATAAGGAGAATAATTGTGACAAGATTTCTGCTCTCATGGACCTGATGTGGTATTGGAAAGTGAGACAAAGTAAATGAAAAATATAATTTCAAATGACAGTGAGTACGTTGAATAAAATCGAATCATAATTGTGGCTAATTACAATATCAGTAGTTCTTGGACATAATTGCTAAAGAAAAAGAGAACATCCGCTTCTTACTAGTGTCAGATTCCTGGTATTGATATGATACTGAGGACTGTGTAGTTAGCAAGTGGATGGCAGCACACCAAGGAGGTGGGTAAAGGAACCAAACACGTTGCCACCAGGCTTGATGCACAGCTGCCCCGATTAGAATGATGAATTGTGTGATGTTTTGAAAGAAGAAGGTGCTTTTAAATATATCCTATATGAGGCTTTGCATAAAGATTAAAAGTGTGTCATCGCATATTTTGTATCATTCAGGTTAGTATATGGAGAGTGCGCTCGAATACTGGTAACTAGGGCAGGCGGCGGGCAGCTCTTTAGGGCACGCTCCTTCCTGTGGAATGTTATTCGAGTTCCACGCTGCAGGTCATGTTTGGAAACCAGTTCCTTGTGGGATGTCTATAATCAGTCTCCCCCTGCGTTCATGCATTCCTTGGTTGTGTTTTTATCCTCATATTTACTGAGTGTCCCTTATATAGCAGGCCCTGCACTGGGCACTGAAGTGAGCAGCAGAAACCTGGCACCTGGAGCTTATATTCCAGAGGTGGGGGGAATCCCGGAACCAGGAAATAAGAAATTAATGAACAATGGCATCACAGCTAGTTGTAAGAATTATGATGGAAATGAAGCAGGTGCTGTGAAGGAGAAATAACCGCGGGGGAAGATCATCCCTTACTTCTTGCCACCCTCTTTCTTCTTCTCTTGCTTTATTATGATCCTACAGTTTTATTGTAGGAATTAAACACCAACTGGCATACTTAGTTGTGTGCATTGCACTTCTTGTTTGTCTTTGTCTCTCGGTCCCCAAAATGTAAACTCTATGAGAACAGAGGCTTTGCATTCCCAATATGGGATGAAGTAAATATTGAGCAATGAACACATATTCCATAAATATTTGTCGAATGAATAAATAACAAAAATGAAAGAAGCCTCAGTAGAGTATTAACCAAATGCATTAGATGACTATGTAATGAAATTCTCTGCAGCCTTTAAAATGGTATTGTTAGAAATATATATAGTTTTTTTTAATGTGGTAGGTTGTTCAGAATAGTAAAAAAAAAAAAGTATATAGTTTGCAAAATAGGCTTTTTACTGTTTAGTATTATTGTGTTTCTTCCTTTCCCCATATACATACATACTTGTGTACTTTTGTGTATGTATGAAAAAAGGACAAAAATGTTAATGGTAATTATTTCTGACTGGAGAGAATTTAGTTTAACCTTTTTTTTTTTTATTCTGGGTAGTTTAATCTTTGAATGTTTTGTAATATTTTAAAATTTTGTTTTTTGTGCCTCTCTATATGTTTTACAAGTATTTGTTGTATAAAAGAATCTAAAGTCATAAAGGCACTTTTAGCCCCCAGATAGATTAAATAATAATGTTGAGCATTAAGGATTTTGAGGGTTTTGCCGGGTTGTTTCTCCAGAGTGGCCCATAATGACTAAATTTCAAACTTGTCCTTGGATTGTTACCTGTCGCCTCTTATATCTTTATATAGGTAGCCAGGTATTTAATGCTTAATTCAAGAATTCAATAGAATTCCTGTGTGCAAAAATATGTGCAGAGTACTATTACAGTGTTATAGAGTATTTTAGCATCCTAAACACACACTTTTAAAATTGACAGTTAAGGGGTACCTGACTGGCTCTGCCAGTAGATCACGGGACTCGTGATCTCTGGGTTGTGAGCTCAAGCCCCACATTGGGCGTAGAGTTTACTTTAAAAATAAAAATAAGATGGACACCTAATATATTTGTCCAAACAATAACAATCTAATGTAAATAACAAACTTTGCCTTCTGTTTCTAATGTGGCTTTTGAGTTTTGTTTGCTTTCCTCTCTTCTTTGTCACGGTTAGTATAGTCCCCCCCCACCCCCCCCACCCCCCCCCCCCCGCCCCGTGAAAAGAACCTATTCATCCCTTCTGTCCTTTGTTGAGCCTGGGGCCCTCAGATATATTTACAAGAAAGTTATGGCGCTACTGCTTTGAGAATCTAAAAGGGTAATTTTATGAAAATAATTCTCCATGTAAGTGGCAATCCTCAGGCAATCTCTCTATTTCTCCCAATATGGATCAGCCCATGAATTCCCAAGAAAGATTGAAAATACATTTTAAACTTCTTTAAACTTTTAAAATCTTAAATTAAATGCTTAACTCTCTTTAAATGTGTGACACCATCCATCACAATTTTATATTTAGACACATAATAATGTATAATCTCAGCTTCTGTCCACTTGTAAAAATGGGAATAGACTTGGAGAAATAAGCAATTTCCCAACAGAAAATTGGAAATTCTGGCAACCAATTCCAGGTGACCCGCCATCAATCAGTGTTAAATCCTCTGGGGCCACTGCTGGAGGGTATTGCTGTTAGTGAAGGGCTTCACCTGGTGACTAATGGTATGTAACAAATGTATTGAAGAACTATGGAAACACCCCGAACCCCGTGATTGTCTGGTAACTTTCAGCACAGACCTTTCCCAGCAATTGAGAAAGTGAGATTTTTATAACCTCCTTGCAGTTCTCTTACTAAAATACCTGTTTTTAGGGAAATAGGTGAAATGATTATGCCATGCAATTAAATTAAATTAGCTGACAAAATATCTCTTTATGACTAAACTGTTTAATGTAGGCATTAGGAAATACGTGGTATCATTTAGAGTATGTGCAAATGTGACAATTATTCTGATTCTGATGTTAAATAAGAAGTCTCAGTTGGTAATAAAATCTCCTTGTTTGGTATTATTAAGTAATTATGATTAATGTCTGAAATGTAATGTTCCATGGTTATAATTTTCTTGTTTGCTTGAGTGAGTACATTAGGAATTCATTAAAAATGCAAGCTTTTTAGATACCTGCAAACTACAAATGTAGTGAGGACTTTGCTGGAAGTTAGGACGCATTTTTCAATAAAAAGTCATGAGTGGGGTGAACCAACAGCAGGCAGATAACTATGATGGATTTCTAGTACTGAAATGCAGGAATAGACAAATGGGTTTGTTCACTGATGTCAGAAATTAGATCCATTCTCATGTAAAAATGTAACTGTGAGGTATCCCTGCCATTCTCCGGACTCTTAACTATAAAGGCTGAAGCAGGTAAGATAACGAACTCACAAAAATGGCTAATACTGATGAGGAAGCCACGGATATACAAAGGCAGCTAAGAATTTGATGTTTTCAAAAAGTCATGTGTCTTAAAGTAATGAAAATAGTAAAATCAATCAGTTGATTGCTTGATCAATCATTCTAGCACTCCTAGAGCATGTGCCTCACCGGATGGTAGTGAAGAGTAGATGAAATGAACTATATAAAACACCCAAGCTTGTGTTTGTTCTATCTTGAAAGTGTCATGTAAAGTGTTGCCCCAGTGTCAGTTGTGTTGCCCTCATCAATCAGTTGCCCTCTGTCTACTGAGGACGAAGTGATGCCGTGAAGAACACCTCCCTCTCTTGGAGCAGTTGTCTCCAATCAAAGAAAGTTGAGCTCTGGTGTCACTTCCTCTTCTGTTAAGGACCCTAATCCCATCATGAGGCCCTGACTGTGATGACTTCATCTAAATCTGATTATCTCCCAAAGGCTCCACTTTCTAATACCATCATATTGGGAGTTAGGGCTTCAGCCTATACATTTTGAGGCCATAAACATTCAGTCCACACCAAAGGTTGTGAAAGCATATCCTTAAAGCCTATAAATCATGACATGCCTGCAAAGACTAACTTCCAGAATAGTAGGACCAGGATGTCCATTTCTACCATTTCATAACTTGAGAGGTTAACTAGGCAATAAAAGGAAGTCTTGATACAAGGATTGGTAACATGGGACCTGTTATTACAGTGTGTGTGTGCTATAGTGAAGAGGTGTTTGGGTAGGACTCAGATATGCTGTATAGCCCTAACTCATTGTCGGCCTGTGGACACATCTGTTCATTCTCTAAAGCTAGGTTTCCTTGGCTGAAAAACGGAAATCATAAAAGTTTTGCTGAACTCGGAGGAAGGGTACAAAAACACAAATGTATATGAAAGTGGTGCCAAATGATTGGCAAATGGAAGGAATTATTATCATCTGTAGTATAATTTCCTATGGCTGTTGTGACAAATTACTACAAACTTGTTAGCTTAAAACAACACAAATTTATTATCTTAGATTCTGGAGGTCAGAAATCCAAAATGGATTACTTAAATTTATTCCCCCAGGGACTTTACCAGGAGGCATAGCATCATGTGTTATGCTTGAGAACAGAGGATGAATGATCCATCCCGAGCCTTCAAAATGTCCCCTAAAGATGAAATTCAACAGAATCATCCAGAAATAAAGGAAAATTCATATCATGTAGTTCTGTAAAATGTAAAGCCATCTTGTTGTAAGGAAATGACTAGTTCAATGTGAGAGAAGGGACTGAATCAGACTTCCCATAGTCTAGTGCTTGCCTGGTTGTCATGGCATTTCATTCCACTCCCCAGGCTCACTACATTGCAGCTATATTAATTTCTTTCCTAATCTTTGAATTTATCAGATATTTCCAACTCTGGGGCCTTGCACTTATTCCCTCCACTTTCTGGAACTCTTGTCTTATAGTTTTTTGAATGTATGGATTACTGGATTTGTTCATGGAAAGGAACAAAGGAAAGAAACAGAGGCAGATGAGTTGCTGGCCTATTTAGCATTGTTTTTTGTTTGTTTGTTTGTTTTTTACTGATTTGCCTCTAGGTCTCTCTCTCCTTTATTGTATTTTGAGATATTACAGATGGTAAGCATGTGCTTTGTTTTTTTTTTTTTTTTTATATTACATCCTCAGAAGAGGGAGAGGGAATGTAATAAGCAAATGTTAATTATTTGATGTACCAGGTTCTTATACATAATTGTCCCCTTGATCCTCAAAATGTCTCTTTGTAGAGGTTTGCACACATGAAATTTGAGACTCCAAGGAGTTAATGGTGTGGTCAAAATTGTTCAAATATAGAACCGGCTTTATAGCCCAGGCCTAGTGGTGCCTAGGTGGCTGAGACAGTTAAGTGTCCAACTCTTGATTTTAGCTCAGGTCATGACCTCATGGTGGTGAGATCAAGCCCTGCACATAGGGCCACACATTCAGCATGAAATCTGCTTGAGACTCTCTCTCCCTCCCCCTGCTTGCACACGTGCACTCTCTAAATCAATCAATCAATCAATCTTAAAATAAAATAAAACCCAAGTAAGTCTGATTCCAGAGGCCATCTTCTTTCCATAATATCAGAGTGACCTTTATGGATGAAATAATTAAAACACTTACCGTCACTTATTGTGAAACACTTATTTAACAATTCCACTTATTGTGAAAGGGAAGAGGTGAAGGAATAGGGACTCATTTTAGGAATATTAAGAAAAATGTTTACATAAGGTAGAACTCTTGGGTTTCCTCCATTTCATGCATGCCCTTCCTTGTCCTGGGGTAATCAGATGAGCTGTCTGGGTAATCTGTCTTGCTAGACTATTGAGAAAGTAAGAAGCTGAATGGTATTTTAATGGTACTTTAATAGTAACAGACAAAGCAATATTAAGGCTTTTCTCCACTAGTAAAGTAGAGGAAAAGGAATTAGGATATAGAAGCAGGAACACTGGTCAATGAGACATTTCAGAATGGGCCTCAGGTCTTGTGGGTTGATGCCTAAAAAAGGAGAAACAGAGACGGAGGGTAAGGATCATGGAATGGAATCCTCTTCTACCCCCACATTCCACTTCAGGCTAGAACATATTGAGAAACATCTGTCATCTCATTGAGCATTTGTGTTATTTTTTTTTTTTTTTTAATTATTTACTTACCTGAAAGAGAGAGAGAGAAAGAAAGAGAGAGCAAGTGAGAGCACCAATATGAGTAAATAAGGGGGAGGAGAAGGGGAGGCAGTCCCCTTCAGGGAGCCCAGTCAGGGAGGGCTCAATCCCAGGAACCTGGGATCATCACCAGAGCTGAAGACAGACTGAGCCACCTAGGTGCCCCTCAGGGTGTTGTCTTTGAACCTCAGCTGGGGGTAGTGTGGGAGGGACTAGAAGCCTGGGTTTTGGAGTCATGCAGACAGGAACTTAATTCCTAGGCAGGTCTTCTAGTTACTAGCTGATTAACAGGTCTTTAAACTGTTTTGTTCTCAGTTTCTTAATAAAGAAATGAAGAGACTCTAACACTAAGGTGGTGTGGATTAACTTCAGTCATGCTGCAAAAAAGTGTTTTGCACTGAAAAAGTGCTTTATAAAATGAGCTATACTTGTATTTAATAACAATATTATGAATATAACAAATGTAATCCATCCTTCTTTTGTATATATTTTTTTATTGGAGTTCGATTTGCCAACATAGAGCAAAAATACGGAATGCTTCACGAATTTGCGTGTCATCCTTGGGCAGGGCCCATGCTAATCTTCTCTGTATTGTTCCAATTTTTAGTATATGTGCTGCCGAAGCAAGCACTGTAATCCATCCTAATGCTAGAGATATTAGAAATAGTAATGGTGCATTATTTTGTATATACCACCTAATCATTAAATAGAATTATTTGTGATTTGTTTTTCATGAAGTGCATAAAAAGGTACTTTACTTGAATTGTATATCATTTATGTACTTTATCTTAAAATGAGACATAATTCTTTCAATAGATATTTAGTGCAGCTATGGATTATGCTGTCTTCCTTCATTTGTTTGAGTAATTACTTTATGACTGAGACTTATAGAAACGATTAAAAACCACCGATAATACTGTTTCTTTTCTGTTTTTCATGTTATTTAGTAAGGTGTGAAAAACAATTATATCTATTAATTAAAAGCTGACTATTTAACCAGTTGAGCAGTTAGTATTGTTGCCTTTTTTTTTTTTTCTCACCTGGATTTTTAAGATAATCAATGGCCATTTTTGTAACAGTGAATAATTGAGCTCTCCTTTGGGAAACTGAAAATGGAAAAATAGAAAAAATAGAAAAAGGACTTTAAAAATTCATGGTCACAGTCACAAGTATGGGTTCTGCATACTAATCTTACACTCTGCCTGAGGGCATAATTCCCTCCCAATCTGGATCATGGTTCCCACCCTCATGGCTCTCAGGAGAGTGGGAGTTCAGAATCAAACAACCATCTATGCTAATAATACTTTTAAGACATTTAAAGAAATCATTTATCAGGATCAGGGTGTTTCTAAAGTGGTGTTTGTCAGCTGAGACATTTAGATTTGTTCTAATGACAAAGAAGAATGAGGTTAAATTAAATAATTTGCCAAACTTTTGCTTTGGTAAAGAAATTAAACAATTTGGAAGTGAGATGAAGTGTCTGTGTAGAGCTGGGTCTATATGATCACTGAAAAAGTGTCTCAGAAAGGAATAATGTTTGGCTCCATAGAGCACTGAATCTTCTCGAAAGTTTCCATCTTTTGTGGTGAGACCATAAAAGTAAGCAAGGTAGTGACTTTTTCCTCAAAATGATTTTTGCTTCATTTGAAAGGTACATATTCTGAAATTATATCATCTCTATCTACCTACCAACCTATGTACCTACCTGCCAATTTTCATAATCATCTATCTATCCATCTCAAAATGCTGAGGCAGATCAACATCATTCTCATTTAATTTTGCAATTTAACTTGTTCTTCAAATTCCAGCATTGGGTGCCAGTGATATAAAGTCAAGACTCCAAGGATTACCTTCTAGCTCCAGGCCTACTGGTAATTGGCTGGATAACCTTCTTCATCATCTTCTCCAACTAAAACACAGTTTCTCACCAGAGATTATTACAACAATGTAGATAGTCTGTCCTACTGCTACCTAAAATGTGGCCTGAGGACCAGCACCATCAACATTACTTGGGCACTTGTTAAAAATGCAAAACCTCAAGCCTATCCCAGACTTATTGAATCAGAAATTCTAATAGTGGGAACCAGAAATATGTATTTTAACCAGTTCTTCAGATGATTTTGTTTTACTCTAAAGATTGTGAACTAGTACTAATTTAATCCATGGAGATGATGTTCTTGGGTATAGAGGATTTACAGTCAAGATCATTTAATTGTAAATTACACTCTTGTTAGAGGGATCTGGTTAGTAGGGTATCCTACTGAGAGCTATTAACACATTCTCACTTGGTAATCATAATAGTTGGGGGAATGAATAACTCTTCATCAGTCAGGTTCCTTGGCATCTTACATTTGGAGTCTAGGAGATGAAGCATTTCCACTTAGGAGGGCACTCACTGTTTTGCTTCAAAGACTGAGTAGTTTGTCTTCTGAGAAGATAAAAGTTTGTGCAAAGAGGTAATATAGTAAAATGGGTAAGAATGCAGGTTCTGGGGTTACTTTCTATTGGGTCCTAACTCTTACATAAATTTAACAATGGCTTCCCTTAGTATCTTCTAGGGCTTTTGCAAATGATGATAATTGTAAGTTTCTGTTAAGATTAAATGTGAGAATTTATTTAAAAAAAATTAAGTGTGGGAGCACTTAGGTGGCTCAGTCCATTAGGCATCTGTTTTTGGCTCAGGTCATGATACTGGGGTCTTGGGATTAAGCCCCATGTAGGGCTCCCTGCTCAGTGGGGAGTCTGCTTCTCCCTCTCCATTTAACCTTACCCCCTGACTGCATTCTCTCTCTCTCTCTCAAATGAGCAAATAAAAAAAATATTAAAAAAAAAGATTAAATGAGATAATGCATGCAGAAAACTTATCCCTGATCCTAGCACAAGTGAGTGCTAAATCCACATTGTGTATTTTTGGAGATTAATAATGAAATTTCCCATAATAGGATGGAGGCCAGAAGAAGAAAAAATGTTTTGTGAGCTTTACCTTCAGGAATAAAAGAAAAAAATGCATTGGGAGATATATCCAACCCATTGATCCAGCAATTTTATTTCTATCTATTTACCAATGAGAAATACAAAATATGTCCACAATGGGCACAGATTTTCACCATAGCTTAATTCACAAAAGCCTAAAACTGGAAACAGTTCAAATGTCCATGAACAAATGAATGGACATACAAAATGTGGTGTTTTTATACAACAGAACAATAGCAATAAAAAGGAATGAACTTCTGATGTACAAGAAATAGATAAATCTCAAAACATTCTGTTGAGCAAAAGAAGGTAGACATGAACATTGCCTATTGTGTTATTCTGTATATGAGTTTCTGGAGCAGACAAAACTACACTAATGTGATAGATCTTGGAGAAATAGTTGTCTTTGGGAAGATAGTTGAGTGGAAAGGTACACTGGGAACTCTGGGGTGATGGGATGGTACTCATGAAGATGGATATTTTGTCAAAACACACTTGACAAAATATACACTTAAAATAGGAGCATGTATTTTATGTACATTAAAACTCAATAATAATTTAAAAACAAAACAACCAAGAAAATGTACCAGGTGTGCTAGTTACCACCTCAGAAGTTTATGTGAGATCATGATCTATAAGAACTTTGTATGATTTCATAACCTTTAGGAATTCTCCATTGTGTCCTCATAGTGATTCCCCATGATGAGTAGCAATCCAACTCCAAAGTGCAAAATAAATTAATAACATCACTGAGAGCAGAAAGAAGCCAGAGTTACGGGGCCATATCCAAATCTATTTTAAGAGAAGATTGCCCATTAGCCACCATTTATTGTCTTCTAACTCTCAAAGGGAAATATTTTGTTTCCAAATTCTCTTAGAAACATTTGGTTAAAATTAATAACTTGCCTTGAATCTAGTCTCATCACTACCCAAGCATCTATTGCCACTAAGTCTATCATTTTGAGTATATTCATTCAGCTAGTAGTCAGCAAGCAGTAATTGAATGCCTACTTCCTGCTCAACAGGGTCTTTAAAGAGGTGAAAAATAGGTGTTGACCTAACATTTTAGAGGTAAACAATCTATATGCTTAAAGAACCTCTTAAACCTGTAGAAATTGCAACACAGAGAGGGCAGTTGGGTTAATCCAGGTCACCTTTGCACTCCTGGGCCTAGAGCTCCTAAAGGCCAGTCAAAGAATCTTTTCATGGGTTCTCATTGGTACAGTTCTTGCTTTTAGAGGATTTATAATCTGCTTGTGATGCTCTTGCAAGCAGAAGCCAGAGGTTAACTAGAACATAAAGACACAGGAGAACAGGGATAAGAGATTTAATGTTTGAGCATCTACTCTTTGCCAGATAATTGTCTGTGTTTTATTTATTTTAAATATCCAAAAAATGAATGTTTGCATTTCCATATCATAGTTGGGAAATCTGAAGCTCAGAGGGTTACCTAAGGTTCTAATGGTGGAAAGGACAGAACCCAGGAATAAACTGAAACATCATAAAGGAGTGTCTTAAGGAAGTGATGTCAGTGAGAAAATACTCAACAGAACACAGGAATCCATTACCTTTCCTTGTTTTCAGCAAGGAAAATGGAATTTCAAAGCCACTTTGGGATGCCCAGTGTAGAGTGAGAATTTGCATGTTTTCTAATGACAGAGAAGACATGATGTGAGATAGGATTCACTTGGCTTTTGTTTGTTTGTTTTTGTTTGTTTGTTTTTGCATTCAGTATTAGTGATACAGAACTTCTAATCAAGCATTTAATACTTTCTTTTTCGCCACTCAGTAAAAGGCTTTTTATTTCAATTCGCCTCCTAGGTGTTCTGTGTCAGGCAATTACTCTACCAGAAGGTTTTCAAAGTCTAAGAAATTAAATGGGCGGTTCTTAAAGCAACACTGTCTTGAAAGCATCATTCCAGTTAATGACAAAGCTGAGTGCACACATTGGGTTTTCTTCTTTTCTCAGCACCCGGACTCCTTCTGTTTGGGTGAGTTCCCGATGTATCAGAAAGGAAACCAGAGCCCCACCCTCAGATCAGTCAGCTCTCTGATCCAGAAACGAGAGCATGCTGTCTAACTGTATCACATTAGGTTCTCAGAAAATTAGCTGCCCACCTTTTTTGTTTGGTGATTTGCTTAGTATTTTGCATTTTTATAGCTAGTGGTTAGATCACTTGAAGCTCTAGTGTGCCAAAAGGACTGAGATAGGGTTCTGGGGGTACTTAGGAGGGAACTCTGGGGCAGAATGTGATGTGATCTCATTAATGCTGCTGGAATCCAGGATTTTCAAGGATATTCAGACCCACCAGCCTGACCAACCACTAGATAGGCACAGCTTTCATCATGCCAGGAATCTGCTCTTAACAAATACTGTATTATTAGTTTCAGGGGTAGAATTTAGTGACTTATCACTTGCATATAACACCTGGTGCTCATCACAAAAAGTACCCTTCTTATGTCCATCACCCAATTATCCTACCCCCCCATTTTCCCCCCAGAACCCCTCAGTTTGTTTCCTATAGTTGAGTCTCTTATGATTTGCTTCCCTCTTGATTTTTATCTTATTTTTCCTTCCCTTCCCCTGTGTTCATCTGTTTTTTTCTTAAATTCCACATGAGTGAAATCATATGGTATTTGTCTTTCTCTGACTGGCTTATTTTGCTTAGCTTAATACCCTCTGATTCCACCCACATCATTGCAAATGGCAAGATTTCTTTCTTTTGATGGCTGAATAATAAGCACAGGCCTTTCTCTAGTCCTTGCATGTGGTCACATATATATATATATATCTTCTTTATTCATCTGTTGATGAATATATATATATATATATATTCTTTATTTGTTCGTCTGTTGATGGATGTCTAGGCTCTATATTTTGGCTATTGTGGACATTGCTGCTATAAACATTGGGGTACATGTGCTCCCTTGAATCACTATGTTTATATCCTTTGGATAAATACCTAGTAGTTCAATTGCTGGGTCATGGTGTAGTTCTATTTTTAACTTTTCAAGAAACTTCTATTATTGTGTTTTAGAGTGGTTGCACCAGTTTGTATTCCCACCAACAGTGCAAAAGTGTTGCCCTTTTTCCACATTCTCAGCAACATTTGTTTCCTGAGTTATTAATTTTAGCCATTCTGACTGGCATGAGCTGAAATCTCATTGTGGTTTTGATTAGTATTTCCCTGATGCCGAGTGATGTTGATCATTTTTTTCATGTGTCTGTTGGCTGTTTGTATGTCTTCTTTGGAGAAATGTCTGTTCATGTCTTCTGCCCATTTCTTGACTGGATTATTTGTTTTTTGGGGTGTTGAGTTGGAAAAGTTCTTTATAGATTTTGGTACTAGCCCTTATCCTGATATGGCATTTGTTAATACCTTCTTCCCTGAATGAGTCCTTTTAAACATGATGGTAGGCAGGATCCTGTAGCTATCCCCCAAGATGCCTATCCTCTGAGAAGGGGTTCTATAAGTAGAATTAAGATTACTAATCAGCTGACCTTGAAATAGAATGATTATCATGAAGTATCAGTAAGCACACAAGCACTTCAAGGTAAATAGTAGAGGAAGGCAGGAGAGCCAGTCAGAGAGATGCTGTAGAAGAGCAGGCGGAGAGATGGGCAGCTGTGAGAAGGATTTCTCTTAACTTTGCTGGTTCTGACATGTAGGCGACCACATGCAAGGACTAGAGAAAGGCCTGTAGGATCTAAGGGTGGCCTCCAGTTGACAGCCATCAAAAAAATGACACCTCAGTTCCACAACTGAATGGAACTGAATTCAGCCAACAAGGGGTGAACTTGAAAACAAACTCTCCCCTAGAGCCTCCGGAAGGAAACACAGTCTTGCTGACACCTCAATTCTAGTCTTTTGAGGTGTTTTACTCCTTCCCCCCATTCCCGGTCTGGTAAATTCTTTCCTCTCCTCTTTTATGTTAATCAGACAGCTGCCATTTGTCCACATTGACCTAAATATCATATTCTCTAGGAAATATGCCCCAATCTCTGAGGATTTTATTAGGGAATCTCTTCTGTACTTACATCGCACTAAACTTACCCTAGTTAGTGCGTATAACTGAGCATCATGATGACCTGTTAACTTATCCTATCTCCTCAAGGTTAATTTGTAAGCCTGCATGTATCTTGTTACCAGTATGGCACATTAAAAACCATTCAAGAAATATTTACTACTCAAATAAAGCTGAGAAGAAGAAGAAGAAAAAAGAAAGAAATGTTTACCATTCAAGAAATGAATTTAGGAATGTTTGAGTATTGACTTTTCTATTTGGTAAGCATGGGAATTTTTTCCAGAGCGCCTTTCTCTTACAGACACCTATTTATATGTGCATGGTTGAAGCTCACGGGCAAATCCTAGACATGTTCTGTGCAACATAAGATAGATGTGTTAAGAAGTGAAATGCTAGTGTTAATAAGAATGAAGGTTGCTGGCACAAGCTTGAGTACAGTAAAAATAGGCTTGTTATCGTAAGGTTGGTCTAGAATTCAGAATATGGGCGTTAACAGACCATCAAACCATTATCGTCCCGGACGCACAGCCTCTCATTTGCAGGTCCCTTTCCTAAGTGGAGAGACCCGCAAATGATGAATAGCTGTGGTTTATGTGAGCCACGTGTATATTCACAAATTGTGCTCCTACTGACGAGCAGAGTCATTCTGGATGCATTTGAATCAAAATGCTTGCTGGGCTTACCTAATGCATGCACAATTAACAAATAATCATTTCACAAGTTGGGCTGCCAGTGTTCTGTTTGGACATAATAAAGGAACAGGCGGGAGACTTTGTTGTATTTTTCTCAATGATGGAAATATCTAGAAAAGGGCTATTCAGCTTTTCATGTGCATGGGATCGCTTGAGGATCTTGTTAAAATGCAGATTCCGATTCACTGCAGCTGAAGTGGGGCTTGAGGATCTGCATTTCTAGCAGGCTATCAAGGAATTCCAAGAATCTTACTTTAAATAACAAGTTTATAGAGAGCGAGAGGTGAGGCTTTTTATTTTTGTTTGTTTTAAATTCCATCACTAGTCTTTCAAAATGGATGTTCTGAGAAAGTAAGCCAGAGGGGATTCAGGTGGGAGGGTTAGAGACTGGATCTTTGGCCTGGTGGCCAGGACAAATAGAAGGTTGAGGGAATTCAAAAGCCATTCTCTGATGTCATTCAAAACAAAGCCATCGGCAAAATTTATTGCACCCTGCCTCTGTTCTTGACTCCTGAAAATATGGAATATTAAGGGACTACGAAAGGTTGTACACACGTTTTTCCTCTCTTACTTATCGCCTCCAAATAATAAAACGAGAAGTTCCATGTTGGTTGAGAGCAGTTTTTCTAAACCTCTATCCAGCGTGTAAGCTTTTGTAGTTATTTCTACCCATGATAGTCCCATGGGCCACTCTGGAGAGTGCGTTAACGTAGCTCCTTCAGGATCTGCCTCCAAATGAGCAGCAGAAATAGAACTCAAAAAATGGAAGCATTTTACTTCCACTTCCTTTTGTTCTTATAAGTTTGGACCAAAGGAAAAAAATCACCAAGAAGAACAGAGACCTCTGCTTCCTCGCTATGCACTTGATTCTGATTTAGGGTCTATATTCGCTAAAATTGCAATGGTCTTGTTTAATCACTTCCTCCAAGTATTGATTGACAGAGGTTCTTTTTACTTGAACTTTCAACTTCTATTGTCTTATTTGACGTGGAAAAAAAAAAGTAGTTTAGCTATGAATCTCAGAAGGAGTCTGGAAAATTCATGACCTTCAGTTTTCTGCATGGTCATCAGCAAGCATTAACTAAGATTTCTGCCAACAGGTCATGATCTACCCAGCACTTTCCTGCGTTTTCCGCAGATGATTTCTCAAATCTTTGTTTTTATATACGTTTAAAAAATCAAACCAAATCTTTACCTAACATGGAACATTTAGATTCAGTGAGCTTCAGTGCCTCATCTCTGTATGAAAATGGATATATTGTATTTGTGATGCCCTTTATAGTCAGTGAACATAATCAGGTTCTACCTTTTTGTCCAGTTAAGGTTTTCAGTGTTAATGTTAGGAAAAAGTGGGTCTATCAGATGGAACAGTTTGATTAGAAAGATGTACTCGAAACTCTGGCTTTTGTAATAAGACCCTTTACAAAATACCCATGTGCCAGGGACTATGCTAACTACTTCACATCTGTTTTTTTAATATAATACTATTGCAACAATAACTGGGCATATTGGTTTATTTTTATCTCACTAATGCCAGTTAATACACAAAACTAGAAAAAACAAAACCACAGCAGCATTTGGGAAAGATAAGCAAATCCTTGCAAATCATTCAAGGCCATACAACGAGTAATGTTAAAAAAGAAATCAGATCTTGGCTGTTTTGTTGCTGCTGTTAATCCTTTTACCACTAGGCTCTACTTCTTACTGCCTTTATGTGTCTATCTTGTATTTTTTTCTGAAGGTTTTATTTCTAAGGTGTGGGCTTCATGATGAAGTCATCACTTCAAAAATGGAACATGGAAATTGCACAGAAGTGAGGAAACCATAGTTCCATCACTGATTCTGTGAGAAGATTGATGTAGACTTTAGAAAGCAATGAGGGGCTCCTAGGTGGCTCAGTTGGTTAAGCGTCCAACTCTTGATTTCTGCTCAGGTCATGATCTCAGGGTCCTGGGATCCAGCTCCGTGCTGGGCTCTGTGTTTGGCGTGGAGTCTGCTTGTCCCTCTCCCTTTGCTCCGCCCCACACTCACTCATTCCCTCTCTCTCATAAATAAATAAATAAATAAATAAATAAATAAATAAATAAACTTCAAAAAAGAGAGAGAGAAAGTGGTAGGGCATTTTATTTTTTGGTACTTCTAATTTTATCTGTCACATGGAAATTGAATTAGATGTTGAAAATTTTATTGCTGTTTTTCTAGTAATTTAGAGGTTATATGCTGTTGAGGGGCTGGGATTTTGGTGGTACACCTCTTTCTCTTGCTGAAGTGCCTCTTGTATATCCTTGATCAATAATTTTCTCTCTAATCCCATTCCCCTTTTTCTATCTTTCTCTGCTCCCAAGTTTCCGTTTATGAATCTATTGCCATCATTTATATGTCACGAAGCGCACCTTGGAGTCATTGCAATTTGAAAACACTTTTTTGAAAATTAACCCAACGTGTGCACAGTTTCCTTAGTCAGGTGCCAAGTTCTGCTATATATTTGGTATGCTGTCAAGCTAAAAGCTGTAAATTAAGTAACCCTGGGAAGCTGAGTTATACAACATTTTATCAAAATAAATTATATGAATTAAATAATTTTGGCTGCTATTTAACTCTCTTGAGGGTAGCAGGTTTAGAAGAAAACTACCTGGTCCAGAGAAGCCCAAATTCTATAGGTTTCTTGGTTTAGACTAATGAATCCTTGGACAATATTGTACTCACATATCCAATCATTGCGACATACAGAGATCTGTTTTCAACAAAGACCATTCTGGTTTTTCTCCTCAGAAAGTTCAGTTCAGATTCTCAGAGAAGTTCAAATCCTAACCTACTCCTTTTTTTTTTTTTTAATATTTTATTTATTTATTCATGAGAGGGACAGAGAGAGAGAGGCAGAGACACAGGCCGAGGGAGAAGCAGGCTCCATGCTGGGAGCCCGATGTAGGACTGGATCTCAGGACCCTGGGGTCACGCCCTGAGCTGAAGGCAGACGCCCAACTGCTGAGCCTCCCAGGCATCCCAGGCATCCCAGGCATCCTCCTTCTATTCGGATGCCATCACTGACTTCACCTTTGGCTTGCATTTTGTGAAGATCTCTAGCCTCTGTAATGGTAGTGGCTGAAAAGATCAGGCCAAGCTTTGACAGCCCGTAAGCTTTTAATTAATGAGCAGATGCATGCACCAGACCTTTAAAGAACTCAGGACCGTAGCTACACTTGTACCGCAACTTATAATGTTCTGAGAACTGCGCTACACTCATTAAACATATTTTCTCCTTTAACCCCCAGGACAACTCTCAATTTACAAATGAGAAAGTTGACGCCTGCAGAAGTTCTGCCATCTTGCACAAGGTAACATGGTGAAAGCCAAGCTGGGATTTGGCCTCGTGCCTGTATCATTGCAAAGCTCATGCCCCTTGTCTCTGGGTCTCTGGGTTCAAGTTGACTGAAGCACACATGATAGGCCCTCTAGCAACAGGTTTTCTTGTTGAGAGCTCAAGAGGTAAACACTGCAGTGTGATTGTTTTTCCTCATCTAGGTTTTTATTTCTGTGAGTTTGTACTTGCACTGAAATTTTAAGAGCTTCGGTGTCGTTTTTTTCTGAGGATTTTGAACCTCTATCATACTTCCTATATCCACGGTTGTATCAAAATTCTTTTTTTTTTTTTTTTTTTTAAATTTTTTTTAATTTTTATTTATTTATGATAGTCACAGAGAGAGAGAGAGAGAGGCAGAGACACAGGCAGAGGGAGAAGCAGGCTCCATGCACCGGGAGCCCGACGTGGGATTCGATCCCGGGTCTCCAGGATCGCGCCCTGGGCCAAAGGCAGGCGCCAAACCGCTGCGCCACCCAGGGATCCCTGTATCAAAATTCTTAAAATTGATTCTTGCACTTTTATGTCAATGCCTGAGAGAGAGAATACTACCATAGTATGTTCTCCATAAACGTGTTAACTTTTTTTTTTCCTTTTTCTTGGGCCATTTACTCTTCCTTTAAGACCCATGCCTAGCATAAAGCACCATGGAAGGTAACACTTGCTCAGTGGTATTTCTGACCCACTTGCCTTGTCCCATTTTCTCCACTGCTTTCTGATTCTTTCTCACAGTTTCCAGATATTGTTATTTGTTCCTACATTTCTTGTCTCCTCTCACCCTCAGACTTGACACTATGTCCCTGGATATTGACTTCCTTCCCTCTAAGCCATAATTTGTGATAAGTCTCCATGACACTTTCTCATTCTTTTTTTTTTGGAAAAATAATCTTGGTGGCACAGGAGTTGGTAACATTCCTACCAAGCTTTTGTCCTGGCCCCTCAAAGAAAAACTCTTCATTCTGAAAAAAACAAAGAAACAGCAGCATTCATTGTGAAAAAGCAAAAACTAACCAAATAGACAAATCTTCAAACTTTAAAAAAGGTATCTTCTTGTTATAATAGCTTATTGTATAATAAGAAAGCAAACATTAAGTTTGGAACTCAATTGGAATGTCACACAATAGAGCTTTTCACCCTTTTTTCTTTTTTTAAAAACCAGTATCTTGACTTTCCTTCTTCACATATTCATCAAATGATTACTAAATATGTAACTACATATTCTAGTGATGGAAAACTTACTACTTCTGGAGGCACCCTGATCTCTTTTTTATTCCACTCTTTTGGAATGCTCTTCTTCATATTAAATAAAATTATATTTCATTGTCTAAGTTCTTTGTAATGACATAGAACAAATCTATCTCCTCTTACACAAGACAATATTTCAACATTTGTAGATAACTCTCACTGTGTAACTCTTCCCATTTACTTTTACCATTCCTTATAGGAACTGGTTTTGCAACTTCCACATCCTTGTCTCTTGTCTTGGGTGGAAGGACCCTACTTTTTCAATATCTGGTTTAAATGATCTACCTACCTTTAATTCCAATGCGATATGTTCAGGGTAGTGTGAGTCTGTTATTTCCTTTGTTATAGACACTAAACTTGCTTGTTCACTAATAAATATGTATTAGTTCTCTTCCGGTTGCTAGTTGTAAAAAAAAGCCAACCCCCCAAAAATTATCAAAAAAATGAATTTATATTAGGAGTCAGTGAAGTGTGCACAAATTTGACTAGGTTTCAGGAAGATTTGGAGCCCAGTGCATAAATGCCTAAATGTTTTGAACCTAACCCTTTTAAATTTTGGCTGGAATAATAGAATACAGAAGAGAGCAGAGCACTGTGTATCCTGCTGGCACTCAATTATCTTTCCGAACTATCCCCTCCCCTTTATCCTATACTAGTGCACTTTTTGTGCCGACCTTTAGATTTCAATTGGGCTGCAGCAATAACCTCAAAAGGGAGGCTGTGGCCACAGCAATTCACATTATTCACAGTATTATTATTGTAGCTGCATTCTGGTTTCATAGAAAGTAAGATTCTAAGCAAATTAAATGCCCCCCACCCAATACCAGAGAGGTTAGACTAATTATGGTGCATCTGAATGATGAAACATAATGGGCCCTTCAAAATCACGGATGGAAAATTTATAATAATATAGGAAAATGTTGATGATATAATTTCAGTGAAAATTGAAGGGCAAGAAACTGTATAACCCGTGTGATTCCAATTACATTAAAAACAAAGACTTCCACGTGGAAAATGAATAGCAGCTCAATAGTGACAATATCATAGATTACGGATGATTTGTAGTTTCTTCTGAATACCTTTCCATAGTTTCTATGAGGAACATCGTTAAATTTATATAAAAAAGACAAAAACATAAAAGCCAAAAATAAGTGATAAACATTAAGGCTATTAAATTAAATAGGTGTAGATTTTGATAATTGTGAGGATTTTGAGAGTTAATACATATAAATGGTTTAAAAGAATGACCGGTTGTAGGTCCTCAGTCAGTTCCTTTTCCTCTTTCATTTTCTCTGTTCAGTCCTGAGACTTTACATAAATGATCCATCTAGATACCGCATACAAAGGCCAGATCGACAGTTAATAGATTTTAATATAAGCCAACAGAATTAAAATAAAGTGTGTTGGAGAGGGAAAATAAGCAAGCTTTGTGAGTTGAAGTAGCCTCTGAAATGGCTTTTAAACTCTGGGTTTTGCCTGATTCTATGATCTACTCCAGTATGGTCCAATTAAATGTAGCATAATCAAGGGAATAAAATTCACATTTATATTCACAATAGTGTATGTGTTTATACATTCTCAAGGCTAATTGTCATTTCTGAACATCCTTTAATACACCAATGTTATTTAAGGGGGACTTCTAACTTCACATGTGAACTTTCCCTATGAGGGCGAGGCCAGAGTGTTGGAGTCTCCCTGATATAAACGTACAGAAATAAGTTTGAGAGTCAGGAAGTATTCTTCAGTGTAAAGTAGAATTGGAGCAAAATTGCATTAGAAATATTTTCTCTTTAATTTTCCTTTTTTTTTTTAAGTTGGAAACTCTTTGCTAGTTCATTGTTCTGCTGGAATTTAAAAAAAAAAATTATCCTTGGGTTTTGTGTAACACATCCCATGTTTGTACTGAATCCATCCCCCACCTCTCCTCTGCACACCGTTTTGCTTTCTTAGCTGTGAGTTTGATGTAGTTAAAAGCCTACCTCAATGTACAATTATAAGGATTTAAGATGAAACCAAGCCACAGATTATACAAATGAAAGGAGCAAAAATAACAGCATTTTGTATAAACAAGGGCAGAGAGACAATTTGTTCTAGTCAAAGATAAATAAAGTTAAACTCTATCCAAATTACCACATGTCAAGCTAATCAGAGGAAATGTTGTTTCTGCAATGCTATTGTGCAAAAATAATTGAAATGACATTTCACAAAATCCAACAGAGGTAATTTTTTTTTTTTAAAAGCAGGCCTACAAACTTCTAGATACTTTGGCTCACCCTAAGAGCTATTTGTATTTTGTGCTCGACTGAAATAATTGAAGAGCCTAGTTTCAAAATGTGTTCTTTCTGCTTGAGAAAATCAGGGCCATCTCTTGGGGTTCAAAGTAAAACTGGCTATGTGAAAGGGACCTCCCAAATTCCCTAGGCTGTCCTTTTGAAATTCAACCTGTGACACTTATTTTTTCTTTGTTGGTTTCTATCAATACCTTTATATTACCTGCCAATGTGCTCATCATAAAATCCATTTACCTGTCATTTTTTCTTGCATACTGTATAAGAAATGTCTTGACAATGAGTCAGCTTTCTCAAAAGAAAATTGGTGTAAGTTTAATTCGGAAATTAATTTAGACTTTCTTTGGGGCTGTTATCAAGTAGGAAGACTAGAACAAAGACGAAGAACATATTCATCCTTTTTGTCTCTCATTCTATCCATTCTTCCCCGCGGTCAATATTGCTTAAGGTTACAAAATGAAAGCTGTACAAATCACCATCACATAACTGTCAGGAGCCTTATTAAATTTCGTTCAGTTCTATACCAATTCTTAAGGGACCATCGCCATCCTCCAATTTACGCAAAGATTGAATAAAAACTGATCAAAAATTTATGGGATTGAAAAGTCATTCTAAATTTGATCTGCTATTACTAGAGAGAAAAGTAGGCCAAGAAGTTTAGCCTGTTAGGCAGTGGGGAGCCATTGAAAGCTTGTGAACAGAGGAATGACATGATTATATCTGGCAGTGACACAGAAAATTGATTCCTTGATCATTGCTTACATGTTTTTTTTCTTTCTTTCTTTTTTTTTTTTTTTATTATGAAGACATAAAATATATTGTGGCAAGCCAAAGCATACAGACTTCTTGGAAAGTTAAAGCACTGTGACAGACAGTACTCACAAAATATTCATGCAGTGCTCCCCATTCCTTAGGCTTCCGTGGAGTTAAGTAGCTTGTTCTGGCTGATGGGCTCTGAGTGACATATGTCATGTCTGGGCCAAGACAGGAAAGACGGTTGCGCCTTTCCTGTCCTCTCTTCCGCCTCATACTGGCTCAGTCATGAGACAGAAGCTGCCCATAGCAAACACTAGGTGGAGGGTTGTTTTGGAGCCTGGACCAGCATAAAAGATAAGAGCTTATTGAATTATGTCATTGAGAATTCAACATGGCCTAGCTTATCCTATTACAGTGCCAAATAAGTATGAGAAAAGATATTCAAGCTTACTATAATGAGGAAAAGGCAAATTAAAACTGAGGTGTGATTTCACCCATGACATTGAAAAAAACAACAGAAAGTCAGGATTTGCCAAATTTGATGAAAAATATGGCCAAATGGAAGCCTTGTATTACTGGCAGAGATATTAAAAAAAAAAATGATACAGACGTTTTGGAGAGTTTGATCGTAATGAAATTAGGAATGACGTATCTGTAGACTAACAATCTCCACTTCTGGTTATCTACCCTATTACAAGTGTTACATAGGAGTGCCTGGGTGGTTCAGTTGGTTAGACGTCTGACTCTTGGCTTTGGCTTAGGTCATGATATTAGGATTGTAGGATCAAGTGGGGATCCCTGTGCTCAGTGGGGATTCTGATTGAGATTCACTCTCTCCCTCCTCCTCTGTCCCCTTCTGCCCTCCACCGACCCCTCCCCACCCCACTCTCACTCTTTCTCTAAGATAAATAAATCTTAAAAAAAAATGTTGGAGTGTCTGGGTGGCTCAGTCGTTTGAGTTGTGACACTTGGTTTCTGTTTCAGTCATGATCTAGGGTTGAGAGCGCAAACCCCACATGCGGCTTGGCACTCAGTGGGGAGTCTGCTTGAGATTCTCTCCTTTTTTCTCTCTCCCTCTGCCCACCCCCACCTTCCACGCTCTCTCTCAAAATAAATAGATCTTAAAAAAAACCAAAACTGTTACAGGAGTGTATAAAGGGGATGTGCTCAAGATTATTGTACCATTCCTTCTTTAAGGGAGAGTCTCCCTGCTAACATGGTTCTTTTGTTGATCTTTTCTTTTATATTAAGGTTTTATTTATTTATTCATGAGAGACATGGAGAGAGGCAGAGACATAGGCAGAGGGAGAAGCAGGCTCTGTGTTGCAAGCCCGATATGGGACTTGATCCTGGGAATCTTGCCCTGAGCCAAAGGCAGATGCTCAACCACTGAGCCACCCAGATGTTCCATTGTTGATCTTTAGGTTTCAGTTTGTTTGTATAATATTTGTGGTAATGAAAAATTTGAGGTAACCTATGTGTCTCTTTCTCGTAAAATAAGTAAACATCACAAGCAATGAACTGGGTACATATAATAAAAATTGGATTGATTTTAGATGCATAATTTTGAATTATAAGTTGAGTATCATTTATATAAGCTGGAAAAAAACCCCATAAAATAATATTGTATGTTTTACAAAGTTATGTACAAAGTTAAGTGTAGTGAGGAGAAGGGAAGTGGGCACTGGTGATGGAAAATAAAAACGGAGTAAAACAAGAGAAGCGTTTGCATGGAACAATTGAGCAGCATGTTTAATTCAGGATTGTAAACTGGAGGAAATACACATCAAAAGGAAAAAAAACCAATTACCTGTCCACTTTAGATTCTATCTCGTAGAATATATCTACGTTAATATACTGGTATCTCCTTTGCTAGGCATACAAAACACCTGTGAGATTTATCTTTGCAAATACCTATATTACCTCCACTGTAGGGATGTGTCCCTTTCCACATGACCTGAGCATAAATTCATAAAACGGCACCTGAAAGCTTCCTTAGATAACATCTAATCCAAAGAGTAATCCCATTTTACCAAACTCTGGCTCAAAGATCAGTTTTTCGAACTAAAAGAAAAATTCAAGGGTCAGTGTCAGCATGGAAAGTTAGATCTCCCATAATCACTAATCAGCTTTTCCCATATTTGCATTACAGGTAAGAGTATGGTAAGTGTCTGCACAAGATCAAAATATCGTCAGTCTGAATATTAGTCGGACTAATTCATATTACACCAATTATGCTTGCCACTTGAAAAATATATTTTAAGATGATTTTTCAAGTGCTCAGGCAACATTTTCAGAGCAAACTGTGATGGTATTAGAGGCTGAGCTGTTGATTACAAACAGGGTGATTTTTCAGCTTCATGTGATTTGTCTAAAGAGGCAGCAAAATGAACTGAAGTGGTAACAGGGTTCTATCTGGATCTGTTCATCCTCATAGAATTTGGTCCTTACACACTCAAGTGAGAGGGGATTCTTTGGATGTCATTTGGTTTTGTTATTACATTGGTTCAAGCTTAGGAAATGTAAATGATTAAAAAACTTAAAAAAAAAAATCCAAATGCAAGCACACTCAAAGATTTTGTCCCTAAAAGGTACATCTACTGGGATTTTGAGCAGAGAAGACAATTATTTTAATTGTAAACATTTTTTCCATAGTATTCAATTTACGGAATATCTCCAAGGAAATAGACGTGCTATATGAGGATGCACTAGACAAACAGTGAAGAGGATCACTGCCTGAAGCTGCTACTCCTTAAAAACTTCTATTGAAAGCCAATGTGATGGGGTCAGCATATTTGTAGGATAAATTGTAATGTGCATTGACTTAATGGGTCAATGAACATGCATGTGCTTTTTCAAAAGGAGTTTATGTAGGTGTCCCTATTTGAGTTTGCAAATATAGATGATTTTGAATAACAAGATAGCTCTTATCGACTTATGTGAAAGAATGAAAGCAAAATGGTCATAGACAGTGAAACACAACCGCAGATATTTTCATTTTATAATATTGTAGACTACAATCTGTTTCTCACTATAAGCTTTGATCCAGACTTTTATGGCCATATAGTACCACAGATGTTAACTTTTATGTTTAAAATAATTTTTTTGTTTTTGCTGGAAAGTCCAGAAACAGAACACAATCATTTAAAATCTCGTTTAATAAAATAATGTTCTTTTAAATGAGATTTTTGAGATGTTTTTGGCAGAGTGTGAATTTTCTTTGTGTGTTGATATAATTTGGTATAATTAATTTTTTTTCTAAATAACCTGTGTGAGCTGAAAAGGTAATTTTTTAAAAAGATTTTATTTGTTTATTCATGAGAGATACACAGAGAGAGGCAGAGACATAGGCAGAGGGAGAACAGGCTCCCTACAGGGAGCCTGATGCGGGACTGGATCCCAAGACCCTGGGATAATGACCTGAGCCAAAGGCAGATGCTCAACCAGTAAGCCACCCAGATGCCCCAGAAGAGGCAATTTTTTTAGAAACAATTTTATAGCTATCAGCTGTGTGACCTGGAGCATATATCACTTAATCTTTTTGAACTGGTTTAGTTTCACAACACCACTACCCCTAAGAACTAAAGGGTTTTTTGCACACTTATGGGGCTGGCAGTACACAGAAAGGATTTGTACCTATCATGCTACATCTGTGTGAAGTAGGTATGACTAACCTCTTTGAGCTTTAGTTTCTTCATCTGTAAAATAGGGATAATTGACTTGTCTAGAATTTCACAATTGAGAAGTGACGAGGAATTGAACCTAAATGTGTTGTACTCTACAATGTGGGGCACTTTTGATCACATACAGTACTGCCCGGTATTGGCCGTGCTGCCATGGCGAGGAGGGTAGTACATTCCTACCCCAGGTGTTCTGTGGGCTGGTACTTGGTGTATTCTTTCCTCTCCCTTCCAATATACTATTTAGGTCAAGGATTACTAGATTTTTCCGTGCAGCTTCTTCTTTTCCTTTTGATTTTCTGGAAGGAACAAAAAGTCTAGTCTTCTCAAAACGCAAATTTGGTTGTGTTGTTCTGATAAAAATCGTTTAGTGGTTTCTGATTGCTCTCAGAAGAAAGTCTAAAATACTTATCAAGGTTTTCAAACTGTGCATGATCTGACCCCGGCTACCTTCCTGCCTGACACATGCTTTAGGTTCCGATGCTCCACACTTGCATGCTAATTGTAGGTAATTTATGGAAACACTTCCTTTTCTTGCAGACATTTTTTCTCTACTCATCATCTATTAATTTTCTCAAGCAAATGCTTCCTTTTCATATTGTCAGTCAATTTCCTTGGTTAAATGCGAAATACAGTACAGTGAAAAGTACTGTATTACTTTATAGCATTTAGCTCAGTTCATAGTGTTTTCTGTGCATTTGCTGACATCACACAATAAGATCCACATTATCATTTCAGAGAAGACACACTCCCTAGAGTGACTAGCCAGATAGTGGAATTGGAAGCCCTTGACCCTCCTTTCTTTCTTGAACAAATTGATTCAACAACAATATATGGACAAATTTCCTTAGTGAGAAATCCAGAAACTAGTTGCAAGACTCCAGGAGAGTGCAAAACCAGCCACGTTGAAGTGGATGGGAAAAATCGAGACACACCCCCTTAACCACATCATACAACCCGAAGAAACCACCAACTCCTAGCATCTCCGTGGAGAGGGAAAAGAACTGGACTGCGAGTCCAATGCTCCAACATTTCTGGAGGCTGATCAAGACACTGGCTTCTGTCTTACCTGTCTTGGCACACTGTTGGTGCCTGGCGTATTATCTAGGCACCTCAGGATCAGCGAGAACAAAGATGGGGTGTGAATTAGCATGCAAGCAGTTACTATAGCTCCTCCTTCAGTCTCCACACCAAGCAGGCAGGTGAAAAACCCCAGGTCCCAGCTTCTGCCTGGGTAGGGAATGAATGGGACTGCAAATTTAAATTTTCCAAAATTTCCACAGGCTGTCCAAGGGACTAGTGCTGTCTTGCCTGTCTTGGAGCACTGATAGGACCTACCATACCCTACATTTGGTAGAATGCAGAGATGGCCCTGACTTCAGTGGTAGGGAGTAATTATCCCTGGACTGAGCATACTTCAGTGCTACCTAATGAATATCAATTGAAAAATTCAAAAAGATCAAACTATTTGGAGTAACCTAGCTGCATTTTAGAACCAAGCTCAAGAATATGGAAATACAAAAAATCATGTACCCAGCAAGGTAAATTCTAAATGCCTGGCATCCAGTGCAAACTTAGGAGGCATGCAAAGAAGCAGGAAAATATAATTCATAATGAGGAAAAAATTAAAACCAACTCAGAACTGACATATATTAGAATTATAGGTAAGGACACTAACACATTTCTTATAATTGTATTCTACATATCCTTTTTTAAAAGAATTATATATTTATTCATGAGAGACCCACAGAGAGCGAGAGGCAGAGACATAGGCAGAGGGAGAAGCAGGCTCCACGCAGGGATCCCGGGAGCCCGACGCGGGACTCAGTCCTGGATCCTGGGGTCATGACCTGAGCTGAAGGCAGACGCCCAACCGCTGAGCCACCCAGGCGTCCCTGTATTCTACATATATCCTAAAAGTTAGTTAGACACATAGGAGATCTAAAATAGATCCAAATAGAAATTCTGGGTATGAAAAGCACAATGTATGAGATGAAGAATACCCTGAATGGGATTAACAGCAGATTAGACATTGTAGAGTAAAAGGTTAGGAAACATGAAAAGACCTAACAGTAGAAGCTGAAAAAAGCAGAGACAAAAGAGAATAAAAAATGCATAGAGCATCAGTGAGTCGTAGGAAGACTTTGAAGAGCACTGGAAATGTAACTCTCTGGGCAAAAATAGAACTTTATTTATTTAATTTTACTTATTTCTTGTCTTCAAATATCTGTAAGAGATCCCTGTCTGTTCAAAAAAAATACCAACATAGTGAGGCTTTAAAACATATATAAAAACAACAAATATGACAACAGCAGCATAAAGGGGGAAAGCAGAGAATAGAACATACTGTTACAAGGATGTTCTATATATGTAGCGATATAATATCACTTAATGGTAGACTGTGATAAATTAAAGGTGAATATCATACATTTTAGAGTAGTAAAAAAAAAGCTCACTAAAATAACAAGACAAAGAATTATGGCTCATAAACCCACAAAGGAAATAAATTGGATTCATAAAAATATTTAATTTATATAATTGAAAGCAGAAAAAAGGGAAAAAGGAACATGAAAGATAGGACTAATAGAAAGCAATTAAGACAGAAACCTAATTATATGAATAATTGCCTTGGATATAAATAGTCTAAATACCTCAAGTAAAAAGTAGAGATTTTTAGATTGGTTAAAAACACAGAACATTGTTTATGCTGCCTACGAGAAATGCACTTTAATGTAATGGGTTAAAAGTAAAGTAATGGAAGCAAATACCCTACTAACACTGATCAAAAGAAATCTGGAGCGACTTTTAAAATCAGACAAAATAGTTTCAGAGAGAAGACTCTTACCAGGAATAAAGATGATTCATAATGATAAAGGGATCAAGTTATCAAGAGGACATAATGATTCCAATGTTTATGCACCTAATAACAGATCTTCAAAGACATGACACTAAAATTGACAGACCTGCAACTAATAAATAGACAACTCCACAATATTAGTCACAGATTTTAATAATCTCTCTCAATACTTAACAGGAATATAGATATTTGGTAAAGAAGACTCAAAATTCTTAAGATGTAAATTATCCCCTAATTGACCTACGGATCCAGCGCAATCCCAGTCAAAATCTCCAGTCATCTTGATGTGTGTGTGGAAACAGACAAACTGACTCTAAAATTCATACAGAAATGCAAAGGACTTAGAATGGCCATGACTTATTTGATAAAGAAGAATAAAGAGTATCCTACCTGGTTTTTAAGACTTAATATAGAGCGGCACAATCAAGACAATGTGGTGATGGCTTCCTGAGAATATGCATATGTTGAAACTAATCAAATTGTATGCTTTAAATATGTGCGATTTATTGTATGTCAATTATTTATTTATTTATTTATTGTATGTCAATTTTATTTATTAATTGTATGTCAGTTGTATTTATTATTTATTTATTGTATGTCAATTATATTTCAATAAAATTGTTAAAAATGGTTACTGCAAAGAATCATGAATTTCAAATTCTATCAATAAGGCAAGCAGAAAAGCAAACACTGGAGAATGACAGAGCCGCACTTTGTTTACTCCCCTACAGTGCTGTTGGCAGGCACAGTGAGGCTGCCAACGACTGTGGTCGAGTCAAACATGAAGACTGAAAAAATTAAAAAAAATTTTTTCTAGGAAACTACTTGATACATACATTACAGACATGATTATTAACATAGCACATTCTGTTTGTTTTGCATTGAGATATTAACTAAAGCTTGTATGAAATCATCATCCTTAGTACGATATTTAAAAACGATGCATCCACAACATGAAGCAAACCCTATGTGTTTGATAAATGAGTATTATGACTTATCTAGCAAGCTGATGATGTTTTTTTTTGTTTTTCCCTTTCATTTTTATTTCTGTGTTGTGGGAGTTTAGCTAGTTTAGCTTTGCTAAAACATGATTTTGAAATAAGTTGACCTATGAGCCAGTCCTTTGAACCATAGTGCTATGTTTTTAATGACAATAATGAGGTTACTTATTCCAATACTACCTTAAATAACTATTCTTAAAATATGAGTCCTTTCATTTTTGTTTCATATTTTAGGAAGGTCTTTTTTTCCTTGTATTTCTTATGTATGGATAGATTTTCATATTATAAAATTTATAAATAAGTGTATGCATATTAGGGGAAGAATCCAAAGCAGAAACGAGCCTCTTGGGAATATTGAAGAAGTATGCAGACTGTCCAAGGGAATGCTACTGAATTCACAGAGAATTTATGAGTGTGTTTCTCGCAGTTCACCCTGCAGGGCTAGTTCAAGTTTGAGCTTAATAACATTGGAACTTAATAGTCCTGAAAAATATAGCATTTTGGACATATTCTATTTTGTATTTTATAGAAAGTTGTTGAGATGTTGACCTACAACTATTTATACTAAACCCCAAAAAGACTTAAAATTGCAGAGAAAATACTGGAAACTTTTTCTAGTCCTATTGAATGGTGAGGGGCATACAAAGTGTGGAAATAAGATCATGCCTCTCTTCCCAATCCATGTTATTTATTAAGAGCAGTCAAAGCTTTAAAGAAGTCAAAGAACAATAGCCACACACTTTGGATTTATTAAAACCATCTAAAACCAAACAGATAGCAAATTTATTGCAGAGTTTCTGTTGTAATTGAAGAAATATTTTGATTCAATATTAAGAAAAAATCATAATACAAAACTGTATAGTGATTATGATTTCAGGTATTTGCAAAATACATTTGATATCTGTCTTTTTGGTTTGTTTTTAAACAGAGTAGTTGCCCTGGGATATGGATTTATATATTATTATATTTCTGTTTTTTAAAATTTATATATTTTGGGGATCCTTGCTATCAGCAGTTTAGCGCCTGCCTTTGGCCCAGAGTGTGATCCTGGAGTCCGGGGATCAAGTCCCGTGTCCGGCTCCTGGCATGGAGCCTGCTTCTCCCTCCTCCTGTCTCTGCCTCTCTCTCTCTCTATGTCTATCATGAATAAATAAATAAAATATTTTAAAAAAATTTATATAGTTTACACATTCATACTTTAAAAATTATACATGATTATATGTTTTCTTAGTTATCTGAAAAAGTTCTCTAGCATTTTTGGTAGCTTTATATATCATTTCACATTTTTTTTACTTTTTAAAGAATCAATTAAATATATTTATATTCACTGTGATTTTAATCTTATAACTTTAAAAAACATATATTTTAAAAATTCAGAAAATAAGAACTCTCTTTTGTTAACCTGTGAACCAGGTGTTTAATTTCAAAGAAAAATTTATATCACAGGGCCGTGACATAGAATATTCTGTGTAAGATACTCTTTGCACCTCTATAAGTAAGCGTTTTATTGTCATATTTTTCTTCTTATAACATGTTTTTATGTATGATGGGAACTAATCTAATCTTGCTCTTTTTAAGTTGTCACATTAGAGATGCATGCTTTTTAGTGGCTTTATGGAGGTATAAATAACATACAGTAAACTGCGCACATCTAAAGTATATAATACGTTTTAATATATGTTACACCCACGAAATCATCACCACAATCAAGATGGTGAACAAAGCCATCACCCCCAAAAGTTTCCACAAGCCCCTTGGCAATCCCTGTCTCCCCAGCTGCACAAAAGTATCCTCTACTCCTACCATGTTCTTAGGCAGCCATTGATTTGCTCGCTATCACTATCCCCTTCAACCATTTCACCCATCTTCCCACCCACCCACCTTGCCTCTGGTAACCATCAGTTTGTTCTCCACAGTCTATTTTTTGGTTCCCTTTGTTCATTCGTTTTATTTCTTCGATTCTACATATGAGTGAAATCATGCGGTATGTGTCTTTCTCCGAATGGCTTATTTCATTCAGCATTATACCCTCTAGATACATCCATATTGTTGCAATTGGCAAGATTTCACTCTCTCTTTATGGCTGAGCAATATTCCATTACGTGCACGTACACCACATCTTTATCCATTTATCTATCAGTGGACACTTAGGCTGCTTCCATAATTTGTCTATTGTAGATAATGCTGCAATGAACATAGGCATGCAGGTCACTTTTCCAATCAGTGTTTTCATATTCTTTAGGTAACTACTCCGTAGTGGAATTACTAGATCTTAGGGTAATTCTTTTTTTTTTTTTTTTTTTTAAGTAGTTTCCTTGCCCAGCATGGAAGCCCAATGTGGGGCTTGAATTCATGACCTGAGCTATCAAGACCTGAGCTAAGATCAAGAGTAAGACATTTAACTGGCTGAGCCACCCAGCACCCTAGGGTCGTTCTATTTTTAACCTTTTTGAGAAACCTCCACACTGTTTTCCACAGTTTGCATTCCCACCAACAGTGCACAATATTTCCTTTTTCTCCACATCCTCATGCTCTGGCTTCTGTCATTCAGCTTAATTGTTTTGAGATGCATCCATGTTTGTAGTGTAGATTAGTAAGTCATTTCTTTCTCTTGCACGGTAGTATTCCATTGTATGATATGCTAATTTATCCATTTACCCATTGATGAACTTCTGGGTTGTTTCCAGGTCTTAGTTATTAAAATTATATCTTTTATGAACATTTGTGCACAAGTCTTTGAATGAACATATACTCTTAGGTAAATAGAAGAGGAAGGGTTGGATCATACGGTAAATGCATATGTAACTTTTTTTTTTAAGATTGATTGATTGATGATAGACACAGAGAGAGAGATAGAGAGAGAGAGAGAGGCAGAGACACAGGAGGAGGGAGAAGCAGGCTCCATGCCAGAAGCCCGACGTGGGACTTGATCCTGGGACCCCAGGGTCACGCCCTGGGCCAAAGGCAGGCGCTAAACTGCTGAGCCACCCAGAGATCCCCGCATATGTGACTTTTAAAGAAAATTCCCAATTGTTTCCGTAGTGATCCCTCATGTCACTTTCCCATTAGCAGTATGTAGCATCCCAGTTCCTCCACATTCCTGCCAACACTTGGTATGGTAATTACATTTTTTAAAACCATTTAAATAGATGCATAGTGGTATCTAGTTATGATTTTAATTTGCATTTTCCTAATGACTAGTGATGTTGAACATTGTTTCATATGCCTATTTACCATTCATCTATTTCCTTTTGAAGTTTCTGTTCAAATCTTTCTTGTTCATTTAAAAAACTGGGTTATTTGGTTACTTATCGTTTTGAGAGTTTTTAATATACTCTGAATATAAGCCCTTGATCAAGATGTACTTTGCAAATGTTTTCTCCCAGTCTTTTGCTTGTCTTTTCATTAAGTCTTCTAAGGAGGAGTAATCTTGAATTTGATTGATCTTGAAGTCTGTGGTGATTAATTTTATGTGTTATCTTGAGTGGGGCATGGGGTTCCGAGATATTTGGACCAATATTCTAGGTGTGTCTGTGAGATGTTTTTGGATGAGATTAACAGTTGAATCGGTACACTGAGGAAAGCAGATTGTGCTATTATCCCTGCTGTGACCTCCTGTGAGGAAGAGGGAACGCCTCCTACTTGACTGCTTTGAGCCTAGGAGATTGGTCTTTCCTGATTTTGGACTCAAATGGCAACATTAGCTCTTCTTTAGTCTCAAGCTTGTTGTTATCAGATGGAATTATACCTTCATCTCTCCTGGTTCTTAGGCCTTTGAATTCAGACTAGAATCACATATTGACTGGGTCTCCAGCTTTGCTGACTATAGATCTTGACACTTTAGCTTCCATAATTGCATGAGCCAATTCCTTACAATAATTCTCTCTCTCTATCTCTCTATATATAGAGAGAGATAGAGATATAGATATAGACATATAGGTATCCCTGGGTGGCGCAGTGGTTTGGCGCCTGCCTTTGGCCCAGGGCGCGATCCTGGAGACCCGGGATCGAATCTCACGTCAGGCTCCCGGTGCATGGAGCCTGCTTCTCCCTCCGCCTGTGTCTCTGCCTCTCTCTCTCTCTCTGTGACTATCATAAATAAATAAAAAAAATTAAAAAAAATTTTTTTAATAAAAAAAAAGATATAGACATATAGGATATAAGATAAGATATATTTATATATCTTATTTATTCTGCTTCTCTGGATAATATGAATATAAAGTTCAATTTATCGAGGGGATCCCTGGGTGGCGCAGCGGTTTGGCTCCTGCCTTTGGCCCAGGGCGCGATCCTGGAGAACCGGGATCGAATCCCACGTCAGGCTCCCGGTGCATGGAGCCTGCTTCTCCCTCTGCCTATGTCTCTGCCTCTCTCTCTCTCTCTGTGACTATAATAAATAAATAAATAAATAAAAATTAAAAAAAAAATAAAGTTCAATTTATCAATTTGTTTTTTAATTGACTTTTATTTTAATGTCATATCTAAGAAAATTTTCCCTAATGCAAGTCACAAAAGTTTTCTGTTATATTTTCTCCTGGAAGTTTATAATTTTCAGTTTATATTAAGTCTGTGATTGACTTTGGGCAAATTTTGGTATATGGTATGTATCAACATTATTATTATTTTTGCATATGGATATCCAATTATTCCATCATTACGTGTTTATTTTAATTTTGAGAGAGAGGACAGAGAGAATGCTCACACAAGTGAGTGAACGGGGAGGGAGAGAAGAAGGAGAGGGAGAGGGAGAGCAAGGATCTTAAGCAGGTTCCATACCCATTGTGGAGCCCAACTCAGGGCTCAATCTCATGACACTGAGATCATAATCTGAGCCAAAATCAAGAGTTGGATGCCCATCTGACTAGATCACTCAGGTACCTCTCCATCACCATATGTTTAAAATATTTTTCTTTTCCACTGAATTGTCTTTATACTGTTGTTGAAAATCAGTTGTTCACGTATGTCTGGATCTAATTTCTGGACTCTTTATTCTGTTATGTGGACTTAATTGTTCATCTTTATGGCAACAACTCACTCTTTTTGATTACTGTAGCTTTATAATTACGTTAGTTCTCAACTTTCAAAGTTATTTTGGATATCCTAGGTCCTTTGTGTTTACCTCTGAGTATGAGGATCAGTTTGTCAATTTCTACAAAAAATTTCTACTTGGGTTTGATTGTGTTTTATTGAATTTATAGATCAGTTTGGGGAGGACTTCTGTCTTCTGTTTCATAAATACGGTTTATCTCTTTATTTACTTAGGTCTTCTTCAGTTTCTCTCAACATTTTATAATTTTCTGTGCTCCGGTCTTGCATATATTTTATCAGGTTTTTTCCTAATAATTTCATATATTTGTTGCTATTATAAATAACATATTGAAAAATTTCAACTTCTACCTGTTTGCTGCTGGTAAATGGAAATATAATTGATTTTGTATGTCGATCTTATATCCTGCAACCTTTTAAATTCACTTACTAGTTCTACTTGCTTTATTGCACATTCCATCATGGTTTTTTTTGGCATAGATAATCATGTCATCTGTGAACAAAAACATTTTTTCTTTTTTTCCAAACTGGAGGCCCTTTATTACTTTTCCTTGTCTTATTGCCCTGGCCAGAGTCTCCAGCACAATGCTGAACAGAACTGGTGCAAATGGGCATCTTTGTTCCTGTTCTGAGTAGGAAAATATTTAGTCTTTTACCATTATTTTTGATAGTAGCTATAAGCTTTATATAGATGCCTTTATTGGTTTGAGAAAGTTCTCCTGTATTTGTAGTTTGTTGCAATTTTTTTTTAAATCAAGAATTAACATTGAATTTTCTCAAATGTATTTTCTGTATCTACTGAGATTATCAAATAGTTTTTTTTAAATCATTAATATGGGGAATTATATTGACTTTTGAATGTTGAACCAATAGTGCATTTTTAAGATTAAACTCAACTTGGTCATGATGTATTATCATTTTTGTACAATGTTGGAATTATTTTGCTAAAAGATTAGAACTCTTGTATTCATGACCATGAGAGTTATTGGCTTATAATTTTCTTGTAATATCTTTGTCTGATTTTTGTATTAGGATAATGCTGGTCATATAAAAATAGATTGGAAAGTACTTTTTAATTTTTAAATTTCTACACTAGTTTATGTAGAATTGTTATTACTTCTCTGTTAAGTATTTGGTAGATTTTACCAGTGAAGCTATTTGGGCATGGACTTTTGTTTGTGGGGGAGCTTTTAACTCCAATTACAATTAATGTAATAGATATAAGTTATTTAGGTTACTTCTTGAGTGAGCCTTAGTACTTTGTGCATTTCAAAGAATGTGTCTATTTCATCTAAATTGGTTTTTTTTTTTGGTGCAAAAATTTTCATAATATTTGTTATCTTTAGAATCTATAATAATTTCACTTCTTTTATACCTGATATTGGTAACTTGCTTTCTCTCTGTCTCTTTCTGAAAAATCTTGGTAGAGATTCATCAATATTTCTGGTTTGCCCAAACAACCAGATTTGGTCTTGTTGGTTTTCTCTGTTCTTTTTATTTCACTGATTTTCATTTTAAAATCTCCTTTCTTTTCTTAATTTTGGGTTTAGTTTGTCCTTTTTTTCATTTTTCAAGATGAATGCTGAGGTTATTGATTTGAGATTTTTCTCCTCTTCCTCTTCCTTGCCTTCTTCCTCATCTCTCTTCATTTTTTTTAATATAGGTATTCAGTGGTATTATTCAAAATTTGATATGTTGTGCTTTCAGTTTCATTCAGTTGAAAAGCTTTCTAATCTCTCTGTTAATTTCTTCTTTGACTTATGAATTATTTGTAAGAGTTTTATCTCATTCCAAATATTTTAGGATTTCTGGAGATATTTCTGTTATTGTTTTCTATCTTAATTTCATTGTATTCAGAGAAAATACTTTTATGACTTGATTTTTTGTATCCACTATATTCTTATTTTTTAGTTGTTATCTTAAATTTATTTTTAATATTTCACCCATCCCTCCACCTGCCTCCCCTCTGGTAACCATCAATTTGTTCTCTTTTATTAAGGGTCTGTGTCTTAGTTTCTCTCCCCCCTCCCCCCGCTTTGCTCATTTTTTTGTTTATTAAATTCCACATATAAATGAAATTGGATGGTATTTGTCTTTCTCTGATTAGCTTATTTCACTTAGCATTATACTATCTAACCCCATCCATATTGTTGCAAATGGGAAGATTCCAGTCTTTATTATGGCTGAATAATATTACATTATATATATCTTCTTTATCCATTCATGTATTGATGGATACGTGGGCTTCTTCCATAATTTGACTGACTATTGTAAAAAAAATGCTTCTATAAGCCTAGGGGTGCATGTATCCCTTTGGATTAGTGTTTTGTATTTTTTGGTTAAGTATCCAGTAGTGCAGTTACTGGATTGTAGAGTAGATCCATTTTTAACTTTTCGAGGAAACTTCATACTGTTTTTCACAGAAGCTGCACCAGTTTGCATTCCCATCAGCAGTGTATGAGGATTCCCCTTTCTCCACATCCCCTCCAACATTTTTTGTTTCTTGTGTTTTTTTATTTTAACCATTTTGACAGCTGTGAGGTAATATCTCATTGTGGTTTTGACTTTCATTTCTTTGATGATCAGCAGTGTTGATTATTCTTTAATGTGTCTGTTGACTATGTTTCTTTTCTGGAAAAGTATCTTCTCATGTCTTCTGCCCATTTTTAAATTAGATTTGCTTTTTGAGTGTTGAGTTGTATTAGTTCTTTATATATTTTGTATACTAATCCTTGATCAGGGATGTCAATTACAGATATCTTCTCCAATTCAGTAAGGTGTCTTTTCATTTTGTTGATTGTTTCCTTTGCTGTGTAGAAGCTTTTTATTTTGATTAAGTCCCAATAATTTAGTTTTGCTTTTGTTTCTCTTGCCTCAGGAGACATATCTAGAAAAAAACTGCCACATCTAATGTTGGAGAAATTACCACCTATGCTCTCATCCAGGATTTCTATAGTTTCAGGTCTCACATTTAGGCCCTTAATCCATTTTGAATTTTTTTTGTGTTTGTAGTATAAGCTAATGGTGTATGACCTGGATTTTTTATGATTCAGATTATGCTCTGTATTTGTAAATATTCCGTTGTGTACTTGAAGACTATATACAATGCTTTTGTTGGGAGGAATGTTCTAAAAGTCAATTAAGTCAGGTTTGTGGTTTTCCCATCTTCCATGTCTTTTCTTATACTCTTTCTCCTTTTTCTATAAATTATATTTGATTGTAATTTTGGATTTGTCTACTTTTACTTGAAGTTCTCTCTGCTTCATGTATTGTGAAGCTCCATTTTTTGGATGTATAAATGTTTGTGATTTGTAAATCTTCTATTTGGCAGATAATAGACCAAGCTTTTGCATGTATCTTAGTAATAAAGTGTAACACATCTTATTGTACTTGAGTATCTTTTTGTTTCATAAGCTCCATAATGCACTTCTTTTTGTTTTGAAGGAAAATATGAAAATATGATCCTTTCTCTTGCTACTATTATTTGTTTGACTAATGTCAAATGTATGTTCTGTTACTGGTACTCTAGTTCTATGACTTTCTGTGTATTCAGTCTTTCAGTAAAAGGCTGAATTGTAACATTATATTTTCTAAGATATTTTACATGGCAGTTAAACTCTACACATGCAGTTTCAACAGTATGCAAATTCCAATGAAGAGATGACGGTATGAGCAGCTATCACCAAGTTTGACCATGTGTAAGCAATGCCAATTATATCTCAATTGCTGTCTGAATGACATTAAGTATAAAACACATCTTGATATTTAAATGTGAAAAAATGTGTCTTGAGTTTAAGAAATGCTATATATGATAGGAATACACAGTTCTATAGATAATGTAGCCAAGATTACTGTCCTCGTTGACCTTATATTTTAATGTGTAGAGGCTAAAGTGAAACAAGTACAAAATAAGCCAGGTAATTCTTGCCTATGGTATGTACTATAAAGAAGGTCAATGGAGTTAATTGAAGGTGCCTTTAAATAGGCCACTAATGAGGGCTGTTTTGAGGATGTCCTGAGTGAGATGAATGGCACCAACATCTGAAGAGTGAGAGGAAACTATCCAGAGATAACATAGCAGAAGAACACTTGGGTGAGAGAGAGGAAGTAGAGAGCCTTTTGTTTAGCAATGAGCTTGATACTAGAGAATCTTAAAGAAAACCAGTGCAGTTGGCATTTAGTGGTTCAGGATAATCACAGAGCCAGGTGAAAGTAGAGAGGTGGTTGATCCCTATTTTTGCTTCAATCTCTCCAAAGTTGAGTCAGAAGATGAAGTGCTCCCTTAGTACAATGCATTAGACACATTGCAGCTCGTGGATCTGTTTCATTTCAACCCTGACTGGGGACTAAAAGCAGAAAGAAACAAGTTGAGTCTCCCAGGGTGCTTAGCATCTGTACTACATGCAATTTAACACTTGGATATATGTTTCCATGTGTTACTTGCAAATTGTATCATCTGTTTGAGCCTTTACATTCTGAGCAGAAAGGGCCATATTATATTGGTTCGATTAATATTATATGGCTTCTCAAAATGATGGTTATGTTTGGGGGAGGCAGGGGGTAGAAAAGGGTTGATGCAAAATCAGCATGTTTCCTGGCAATTATATTAACCTGTTAGCACTTAGGAGTGTAATTGGAACATCTTTCTAGAGTGCAATCTGGAAATATGTATAAGCAAATCTAAGGATTTTTAAAGCTTTTATGTAAGAAAGTATATGAAAGAAGTGATCAGGACAAAGATATTTTAAGTAAGATGCTCACTGAACTTTTTTTATAATAGCAAAAATATTTTTTTTTACAGATTTTATTTATTTATTCATGAGACACACACACACACACACACACAGAGGCAGAGACACAGGCAGAGGGAGAAGCAGGCTCCATGCAGGGAGCCTGATGTGGGACTCGATCCTGGGACCCCAGGATCATGCCCTGGGCTGAAGGCGGCGCTAAACCACTGAGCCAGCTGGACTGCCCAGCCAAAAGGTTTTAAACAAGTTAATGTTGGAAAACAGTTACCATGAAATATGTGGTGTTACGTTGTGATACAGATTTTTATTTCTTGACATGGAAAACGTTGTCTAAAATATCTTAAGTAAAAAATACGGACAAAGGCAGAGTATAATATTAGTGCTGGAAAATAACAAATTTGTGTAAAAGAAAAAATTCTGGACATATGCAAAATTGGAAACAGTGGTTATAGCTTTAGGTGAGGTTACTGGTAGGTTTCCTTTTATCTTTATACATTTTTATAATGTCCGAGTATTTATAATGTAGATACGTTATGTGTATAGAATAATTAGGAAGAAACCCTTTCTATTTTGATAAAACCATAAGAGTAAGTAAGCTGACTTAAAGAGTGAAAGGATTTATGAAGTACAGCTAACACACTTGGTGCAAGTCCAGAAGAACGTGGTTTCTGGCATCATGCCTGACATGTAGTAGATAACAAATAGTAGGTTGTTGTTAAGGGCTGAGTTTTGTCCCCTCCAAAATTCACGTATTGATGCCTCAACCTCTAAAACCTTAGAATGTCACAGTATTTGAAGATAAGGTTTTAAGGGTATGATGAAGTCAAAATAAGGCCATTACATTGGGGCCCTAATTTGACATGACTGGTGTCTGAATAAGAAGAGGAAGAGACGCCAGGGGTATACACACACAGGAAAGACTGTGTGAAGACAAAGGAGGAGGCCGCTGTCTACCAACCAAGGAGGGAATCTTCGGGAGAAACCAAACCTGCTGACACCTTAATCTTAGACTTTTAGCCTCCAGAACTGTGAGAAAATACATTTTTGTTGCTCAAGCCACCCGATTTGTGGTATTTTGTTATAGCAGCCCTAACAAACTGATATGGCATTAAAAAATGATGACTGCTTACAGCGGTAAGAGTCATTAAGTCCTAGGTACGGCACAAAGCAACTTTGCATGCATTATCTTGTTCACTCATCACCCAGTCTTATGAATTAGATGCTACTATTCATGCTCACTTTGCAAATAAGGTAACTGAGGCTTAAGGGAACTTCATTCATCACATAGGTAGTAACATGGCAGAGCTAGGTTTTGTTTTTTGTTTTTTGAAAGATTTTATTTATTTATTCATGAGACACACACACACACACAGAGAGAGAGAGAGAGGCAGAGACACAGGCAGAGGGAGAAGCAGGCTCCATGCAGGGAGCCTGACGTGGGACTTGATCCCGGGTCTCCAGGATCACGCCCTGGGCCGAAGGCAGGTGCTAAACCGCTGAGCCACCAGGGATCCCCAGAGCTAGATTCTGAATGCAAATTGTTTAATGTTATAATCCCTGCCCTCATGTGCTGTCCTAATATTAGTACAGTTACATAGCCGGGTGCAAGGTTAGGGTTCAAAGACGTTGACTTGGCGAAACCCATGATTGGGTGCATTATTCCAACTATAGGTAATACACATATTATCACGACTTTCGTAGAAAGTATACGATTTTCATGTCCCTTTCTGTTGAGTTAAAAAAAAAAACACTTCCTTTTTCTAATAAGGTAAAGAGGTTTCAGGCTATTTTGTTTGTTTGATTTTGAATCGCTGGAGGTCTAATCCCACACAGCTCGGTGAGAAGAATAATTAAGCACTAGAACTAGGACTGGTTCTCTTGGAAACTAACCATGACCAAGAACAAAAAAGGGAGTGATTATCTGGAATTTGAAGCCCTTAAGGAGCTTGTGCCCCCCGCCAGTTTGCTTGGCCCTTCACATGTGGATACTCCTTCACGTACTATCAGTAAAGCAACTTAGATTCTGGGAGTACAAGCAACTTCTTTAAACTTGCAGGTCTGGCAGGTGCTCCTGTCTTTCCGCTCCGGTGACATGCTTGCACGGGAGAGCCACGCTTGTTAGGGGAATGAACGTTTTCTCTGAAGCCATTAATTTATATTTACTTCATGTTCATCCTCTAGAAGACAGTTGACCTTTTAGAAGAAAATCAGGGCTCCTAACAGAAGGAGACTCTGAACTTCCAAAAATTGGGACGTGGAAAGTTTACTTCCCCAACATAATTTGTTGGAGACCACCCAGAAAAGAAATGAGGAAAATCTCTCTTGTAGTCTCAGGGTTTCCAAGATAATACTATTTCGTTATCCAGTGGTTGCTTACTATGCACCACACACCCATGAAATATATTATCTTATTCTCGGGAAAGCTGTGAGCTGAGCACTGCTGTTCTGTCCCATTTCTGGGTTAGGGCACTAGTGCCCAGGGAGAGCGGGGCAAGCGTGTAAGTGGAGTATGGTCAACATAGGGCTGTAGACCGGGTGCTTTACAAGTGCTTGCTCTTACCCTGGGACCTACACCAGGAGAACTGCAGTTTTGATTCCTGATGCCTCCTGCCTGCCCTCAGTTTAAGCCAATCCTTTGCTTTCTCCTTTATAAATTAGAAGGTGTTAAAAAACTGCAGTGTGCAATGCAGACTTGTCCGCCCGCCCCCGTTAAGTACAAGACATTCACTCCCCAGAGGCAGGGCTGCTTGGCTGCTGGCGACACTGTAGAGCTGACTCTCTGAGAACTTCCTTTAGCTGGTGGGTGGTCCTCATCCAATGGCTAGTTGACCTAGAGTTCAAGAACAGGTTAACTCTGAGGAGCCCTGCAGGACGCCCCTTGGTTTTGGGGCGCCTGGATGGCTCAGCGGTTGGGTGGCTGCCTTCGGCTCAGGGCTTGATCCTGGAATCCAGAATCGAGTCCCACCTCAGGATCCTGCGAAGAGTCTGCTTCTCCTTCTGCCTCTCTCTCTCTCATGAATAAATAAATGAATCCTAAAAAAAAGAAAAAAAAAAGAATTTGCCTTGATTTTAACTGAGGCTGCTTTGTGGTGGTTATCAAACACCTGCTCTTTGTTAGGCACTAATCAAAACCTTGAGACCATATTGGGATTCTTGGGATTTCTGAGAGCAAGATCTCTGTGGAGCTCCTTATTTGCTTATTGCAAAAGGTATTTTGGGCTGGGAGAAAAGCCTAGCACTTTATTGTTATTAAATATTCTTTGGCTGTTGCTTTTTTGACTGAATTCTAAAAATTATCCCAGTCAATATAAACACTGATTTGGGTTACAGCATCTGCCACTCCAAATTATTAAATAACTTCCACTTAGATCTTCTTAACTAAAATCCCTTTGTTTCACCTTCTACCTACTTTGTTTTCTTGGAAAGAAAATCTGATCATTTCAAGCATCTGATATGATGCAACTTTCTCGGCATACAGCAAGCAGGCCTTACAGACTGGCTCCCTGCAATATTTTTAGCTTAAACTCCTATCCCTGCTCCCATCACTTAATTGCTTCCCAGTCTCCCTGATATCTCTTTTTCTTCTCATTATAGAAATAATTGCTATGATCCTATTATTTCATATTCTTGAGATTTTGTACATTATCCCCCCTTCCTGACAGGCCACTCCATCTTCCACATCATTTGCAACCCTTATCAATATTTCTGTTTATTAACCTTCTGGTTTACATGTAGCCTCTTAAGTTTTCATAGTTAATTATCCTCCCTTCCCTACATAATATCAACCAGATATAAGGATAGGATAATTCTTTCCTCTTCGATCCTCCCGTGACATTTTGTGTATCATTCTTTGTACACTTGACCAACTTGCATTGCAATTACCTATCCATGTCCTTTAAAGAATCGTTATATCCTTGAGAGCAATGACTATGGCTTGTCTTCTTGTCTCCAGAATTTGAGTGTGGCGTACGGCAAAAACTGGAAGCACTGCAGCTGCATGCATCTCTCGTTTTCCTGTTAGACTGTCAGAAACGCAGAATTAGAATTCCATTTCGCTGGATTTCCTTTATACAACGGGAGCATATTTTCATATTAGTTTATATTGGTCCCTCCAGGGTGAATTTCAGTGGAGGACACACAGATAGACGGTGGTGGCAGTGCCTTTCTTTTATTTAAATGATCTATTTCTTTGTTTCCGCTGCTATTTACCCCTGTCTTTCTGCACTGACTTAGTGATGTGAATGAGGCGAATCTCCTCAGTCAATGATGCTTGCAACAGTTGGCTGGTAGGTGCGGCTCGAGGAACGAGGAACGTCTCATCATTCGGCCTTCCACATAAGAAGTACTGTTGGGGTCTTCTTTGGGGAGAGAGGAGCTGCAGAAGGATGAGTTCTCATGGAGAGCAGGAAAAACCTGGAATCTTTTCCAGTTTGGAAGAGTCCAGTCATCTTTACCAAAAGCAGTAACAGCTTAATTTCTAAGAATATTTGTTTTTGGTCTGAAGAGCTGCATGTATACCAGTGTGTAGGAACAGGAGTAGCTTTAGTTCCATCCTTGCACTCTGCTCTCCTTTTCACTCGTGATTAGACAACTTGTGATTAATCCCGTTAGGATTCTCCAGCCTCCTCACTTCCTATCTGCCTCTTTTGTTCTCCACACATGCACCTAAAATGCTCCTCTTCAGTCCTCAACTGTTGCCTCCTATTACCTTTCCTGACTCCCCTCTGAACAGTCATTTGTTTTTCTTCTATGACGTTGTATTAGTTTGTTTGCATCTATACTATTATTCTGGCAATGGGATTTTTTTTTTTTTTGGAAAGAGAACTTTTTATTACTTTTATGTACAGAAAATTCAACAGCATACACTTAGCTTAGTTTGGTGGCTAGTTCTTTAGCTTTTGCCTTTCCAACTTGGCGGTGTTAGCCACTAACTTTGGATGCAGAAGGTTGCCTCCCCAGTGACGGTGGATCTTAAAATAGCTGTCACTGTAATTGGTCCTGATAGCTTCCACCAGCTTAGCCAGAGCTCCTTTGCCTTTCTAGTTAATCTGTGTGAAGGCGACAGTGGTGCAAGTCATCCGGTGGAGCAGAAGCCCCACCCTGGCCTTCCCCTTGATAAGGCAGTAGGGAGCCTACTTCTTACAACTCAGGGCCGGCAGGAAGACGACCAGCTTGGTGGAATCCACATCATGTGCAGTCACTACCAGCTGAGGCTTCTTGTTTTTCACCAATGTGGTGGCAGTAATAACCCTGGCTGGGAGGACAGGAGGCCTCTTAGTGGGAACTTCCACTTTGCCAGGAGCTTTCTTCTCAGACAGGGCCCACAATCTTTGCTTCTTCTCTTGCTTTGTCTTTGGTCTATATTTGTGGGCCAGCTTAACCTGTTGAGTAGCTATTTGGTGGTCCAAGGCCTGGGTGAACTGGTTAATCATGGGTTAACCATGCATTTTTAGACATCCATAGAGAATAGCCCTTTGCAGCTGCAGCCAGTTATAGCAGGGCCATTTGACAAGGCAGGTCAAGTCCTTTTTGGGCTAGATGTTCTGTTTGGTACCAGAATTCTTGGATCTTTTCTCAAACTACTTCTTGGCTTCCTGCTTCTTCACAACAACAGGGGCTGAGGCTACTTTTTTCCCCTTAGGCTTTCCTTTTGGCATCTTGGATGGATGGAGGAGAGAGAAAGAAAGAATTGTTCTGGCAATGGCATTTAATTATCTGTTTGCATGGCTCAAAAGAGAGGCTTGAATTGCTTCATGAGAGAGGATAAGTCTACTCCCCCATGGCATTCTCAGAAGTTGAATGGTGAATGGGACATGGCGGTCATTAGAAAATATGTGGGGTACAAATGATTCAGAAGAAATATTTATTGAGGGTGTTTTTGCTGTATTACCTAACACAACTCTTCCAAGATATTTACCCACTTCAGCAATAATTTGTTCTTGCTCCAGAGTGTGATGGAAATATTAGTACATTGCAAAGACAGATTAGAATTAGAAATGCCAACCAACATATTTTTTGTTTCTCTTTCTCTCAGACATGAAGATTTTTTAATGATTTAAACCAGAAGACTATTCCTGGGTCTAAGTGACTGTTATTAGATGTAGCAAAAGTCTTTAATATGTTGACTATTTAGGAAAACAGAGCTAGTGTGTGATTAAAAATGTCAGTAATGAGGGGCATCTGGGAGGCTCAGCGGTTGAGCATCAGCCTTTGGCTCAGGTCATGATCCCAGGGTCTGGGGATCTCATATATCTATAATATATCTGATCTATCTCTCTACCTACAGATATATATATATATATATATATATATATATATATATATCTGTATATATATACACATATATAAATATGTATATAAATATATATAATATATAAATATATATACATATATAAATAATATATCTGGTATATATACTATATATAATATATTTATATAATATAATCTGATGTATATCTGCTCTTTCCAAAGTTTATCCCTGTACACTTTACAGTATTATAGGTTTGTTATTTTGAGAAGGAGGAAAGAACATATTGGTTAAAATTTTAAATAACCTCCTTCCCTAAACCATTCACTACATGCAAAAATGGATACCAGTGGCCCAAACTGGCTATAAATATTAGATGATGTAGGCAATTAGCCTTCCTGCAAACGGAAGTTCTGTACTTACCGGTTGTACTAATTATAATCCAGCTTCTATACTAGCTTCTTCAATGAGAAGCCATTTCTGTTTAATCTCCTCCACTGAGTTTAAAAACAAGCAAATAGAACATTTTGAATATTTGAAAGAGTGACTTTTAAGAACAGGGTTTGGTGCTTGAAACCTAAATTTCCTGGAACCAACCATACTATAAGGCACTGAAGCTAGGGAAAAATGTAATTCTGATGTATGGTCCTACTTGAGGCAAGCTGAACTCAAGAGGTGTTTAGGGAATTGTAAACCAAAATGTTCCATCTTTATAGTACTCAGTCAGGGTTAATGGAAGGAAAGTGTCATAGTCCTGGCTACAGGGTCTGGTCCCTGAGGTCAACTGTGGGTTACAATATCACCCACTGTGGTCTCCTAGGAGGCCTGCAATGGACAAGGCAATAAAAATCAATCTGGAGGGAAGAAACAAGGTTTAGATTAAGAAACAGAAGGCACCAACAAGCTGATTTGGCTCTCAGAGGAGGGGTATTCAAAAAAAAAAAAAAAAAAAAAAGGAGGGGTATTCAATTTTGACAATATCGCTATCATGAAATGTATAACTGCATATTTTTGTGGTGATTATTTATTTACGATTTTGTTTTTCTAATAATAGACAGTGAATTCCTGGAAGATGAAGCTTATATCTTCAGTGGCAAGAATCCTATTTGAAAAATGCACACATGCATGCACACACATGTGCAAAACACACAATGCAGATATACACATAGAGATATATAGGAAAACAATCTGCATCTTTTGAGTCCTACACTGTCATTATCAAATGACAGACAAGGAATGAATTGTTGCAGAAGAAAAGCAAGGAGGGAGGAAGGAAAGATACATTCTTAATCTTGACTTTCTCATTAATCTTGACTTTTCCTTGAGAAAATCAGTTCCAGCATCTCAGATTCTTCATCTGCAAAGTGGCTAGATCAGATTCGAGATGTTTTCTAAGCATTTTCCAGAAATAATGTCTTATGGTTCCTTTGACATGTTTGTTGTTATCAAAAGAGAGAGTATTATAGGATGGACCTGCTGGTGAAGCAGGTGGTGCAATCAGATGTTGAGGAGGTAAACCTTACCAGTATCCACCTACTTCTGGGCCTGCTTGTTACCAGCTCACGGGAGGAGGCCTTCCTGCTCATGTCACTGGGCTGTTTGGGTGGAATGGAACAAAGGGCAAAGAAGAGAATGCCCCTTCTACATTTGTAAGAAGACTCTCAAGCAATGTCCAGGCAAGGTACCTGCCTCTTCAACATTGCTGGCATGTTTTAGGGGATAAGGAATGATTTTGTGAAGGGGCTTCAAATCACAGAGAAATCTGGCCCTATCACTTAAAGTCGTGTGACACTGGGCAAGTCACTTAACATTTATAAATCATATGTGTAAAGTAATTAAGAATTTTAAGGAACTACAACAAAATGGAAAATATCGATGATTATTATTATGGATGTTAGTTATTATTATAATTACTTCATCTCTTAAGTGGGGATGCTCAATCCATCTACTATTTTCTGGGAAAGAAGTCATAAAGGTTTTTAACTAATGCATTTATCAATACTTTTTAAAAGTCTTGTGATGAACAACCTCATGCAGGGAGAGAGGATGCTAAAGTAGATGATAGCACAGGAAACTTGGAGTTATATAGATCTGACATAAATACCAACCCAGTCTTTTAGTATATATAAGATATTGGAAAATCAATAAACAACTCTGAACCTTGATTTTCTCCAGGTAAAACAGTGTTTGTATTTCACTATCAAGGTAGTTTGGAGGATTGACCAATAAGACACATAGTCAACTTCTTCTAAGGGTGTGTTAGGAACAAAGCAGACATTTATTCATGCAACCAAAATTGACTGCATACTTATAATTTCCTGATAATAAAATACTTAGCAAAAGTATAGTCTCTACTCTCACAAATATTACTGTTTAGTTCCTTTTAATTTCCATGTTTCCTAATAACAGAGAACACACACTCAAGGGAATATGCATGAGGTTGCTGAATATTGCCAAAGGTGGTATGGGTTTGTCAGTCAAGAAAAATGGTCTCTGTTCTAGGGTGTGAGTGGGGCAAAGAAGAATCTGATGACTGAAGGGACACACATGGTTGAAGAGCAACCTAATTCAATCTTCACACTGTGGTCCCAATAATGTTATTTGAAAATAATAAAAATTAGTTATTTAAACATAATCTTTGGGATGCCTGGGTGGCTCCATCAGTTAAGTGCTTGACTCTTGATTTAAGCTCAGGTCATCATCACAGGGTCATGAGGGTGAGCCTCATGTTGGGATCCATGCTCAGTGTAGAGTCTGCTTGAGATTCTCTCCTTCTCACCCTCCCCATACTCATGTGCAGTCTCTCCCTCTCAAATAAATAAATAGAATCTTAAGAAAAAAATATAACCTCTTACTAAATTCATTTATTTAAAGGTGGCAAGTGTTCCCTAAATATCTTTGTAGCTCTTTCATGCCTGTACAATGCCTTAAGTACAGAGGACCCAGTATTTGTTGAGTACCTTTATGAATATTTGCTCATTGAATTCTCTTGAAAGACTTACTTGTAAGTAGCATTTGTAAGAATCATCATTGTATAGATGGGGAAACTGGAGAAATCAAGCAGTTTGTTCAGGATCAAACATTTATTTATTTTATTTTATTATTTTTTTTCAGGATCGAACACTTCTGAAAGAAATTGAGGAAGATACAAAGAGATGGAAAAATATTCCATGCTCATGGATTGGCAGAATTAATATTGTGAAAATGTCAATGTTACCCAGGGCAATTTACACGTTTAATGCAATCCCTATCAAAATACCATGGACTTTCTTCAGAGAGTTAGAACAAATTACTTTAAGATTTGTGTGGAATCAGAAAAGACCCCAAATAGCCAGGGGAATTTTAAAAAAGAAAACCATATCTGGGGGCCTCACAATGCCAGATTTCAGGTTGTACTACAAAGCTGTGGTCATCAAGACAGTGTGGTACTGGCACAAAAACAGACACATAGATCAATGGAACAGAATAGAGAACCCAGAAGTGGACCCTCAACTTTATGGTCAACTAACATTCGATAAAGGAGGAAAGACTATCCACTGGAAGAAAGACAGTCTCTTCAATAGATGGTGCTGGGAAAATTGGACATCCACATGCAGAAGAATGAAACTGGACCACTCTCTTTCACCATACACAAAGATAAACTCAAAATGGATGAAAGATCTAAATGTGAGACAAGATTCCATCAAAATCCTAGAGGAGAACACAGGCAACACCCTTTTTGAACTCAGCCACAGTAACTTCTTGCAAGATACATCCATGAAGGCAAAAGAAACAAAAGCAAAAATGAACTATTGGGACTTCATCAAGATAAGAAGCTTTTGCACAGCAAAGGATACAGTCAACAAAACTCAAAGACAACCTACAGAATGGGGGAAGATATTTGCAAATGACGTATCAGATAAAGGGCTAGTTTCCAAGATCTATAAAGAACTTATTAAACTCAACAGCAAAGAAACAAACAACCCAATCATGAAATGGGCAGAAGACATGAAGAGAAATCTCACAGAGGAAGACATGGACATGGCCAACATGCACATGAGAAAATGCTCCACATCACTGGCCATCAGGGAAATACAAATCAAAACCACAATGAGATCCCACCTCACACCAGTGAGAATGGGGAAAATTAACAAGGCAGGGAACCACAAATGTTGGAGAGGATGTGGATAAAGGGGATCAAACATTTAATAAGTAGCTCATGTGGAATTGAACTTAGGTCTAATTGACGTAAATAAGTTATCCCCCAGTACTTTGCCAAAATATAACAACAAAGAAAGGAACAATAAAATGAATAAAGGTTGCACTGATTTTCTTTATTTGAGTGAAAACTAGAAATTACTTGTGTCTTTAAGAGGATAATATGCCCAATTAACCTTTCCAAATATTTATATGGACTGTAGTGAACAGTTGCTTGTCAAGGAATAATGAGCCCTTCACAAATCCAGAATTTTCTATCAGCTACTGACTAAAATTATCAATTGGTCACTGTGTAAGTTGTTAAATGTTTGTTTACTTGAACCTATTTCCTGTCTGAATTATTGCCATGAGTCGGCATTCTGTCATTTGCCCAAATTATTTCAGTAGAAGATCTTTGACATTTTCCTTCCTATGCCAACAGTGTGCATAAAATCTGTGAAATTATGAGTGGTGTCTCTGAATGCTTTGAAAACTGATTTGTGTGGCTAATTTAGCCACATGAAGAAAGGACGAGGAAGTCTGTGCTTTATGATTTTATACATGTAAGTGTGTACTCTTTTGTTGTCCACATAATCTTATCTTGAACAGAATGGCAGTGACCTTGGTTTAAATCCCTAATGCCATCTATCAAAATATGAGGTGAATAAAATGTAAAGAAGATAAAGAATGTAACACAAACCTGTTTGTCATTCAGAAGAGGAATTCTAGGAAATGCCCTAGGAATTTTGTCTTCACAGAGACAGATAATTGTCTGGGCATAAACTCACAGCGGTAGAAACCGCTGGCAATATGGCTTCTCCAGAAGTTCTTCCTCCTGGTGGTACAGGTAAGCTGTAGGAAGACAACAATACCAGGTTTGGTTCTATCCACAAATTTGGGCCTTTCTTACCTAGACCATTACCCTGCTGCACCTTGGTATGGCCAAAAAACATCCCTCATGTCTTGCCATCCAAGTATGAGCATACCTGGCTGAGGAAAAGAAGACAGTTCAGACCCGAAGCCAGCATGATGGTGGCCCTGGCTACATACCCTTGGTCCCTCTCAATACTCCAGTGGTCCATTTCCAATAGCCACACCGGGAAGGAGAATGTATTCAGTGAGTATGCTGGGTCTTTTCACTCCTTTGACATCCCTAGTCTCTCGATCTTGATGTGTTATGTTATTCTGGAGTTTGTCCAATTCAGATCAGCATCCTTCTTTGAAATGTGTGGAAGGGGATTGAGACCACAGGAGCCTAGAGCTCATTTAGAAGCTCACCCACCTCACAAGGATCTTGCTACAAGAAATGTGATATATAAACAAGTGCATATTAAATAGTCTACAGTGTGGCATTTGTGAAAGTGCCTTATAAAGCTGATTAGGAAAAAAGTGCCTTATAAAAGTATTAGAAAAAAACTGTAGGGGGGCCGGGGTGGCTCAGATGGTTAAGTGACCTACTCTTGATTTTGCCTCAGGTCACTTAGGGCTCAATCTCACAACCCTGAGTTGTGAGATTGAGCCCTGAGTTAGGCTCTCAAGTCTGCTTGAGATTCTCTCTCTCTCTCCCTTCCCCTCTGCTCCTCCCTCTGCTTGTACTCTTTCTTTCTCTCTCTTTCTCTCAAATAAGTAAATAAATAAATCTCTAAAAAATAAAACCCGTAGCCTGCTACTAGCCTAGTTATAATTCTTTAAATTTGAACTATATAATATGGGCTTTTCAGAATAAATCAGCCAGCCAGAATTTGGAGTTTTGTCATCTAGCTACATTTTAGGGGAAAACATATTGGGTATATTATTACAAACACGGTATTATCATATCTAAATTTGAATATAGGAAATTAATATTCTTTTTTTATATTGAGAAGGCCATTGTTATTGGTCAGAAACATCTATTCATCTGAAAACCCATGGAAATGAGCTCTCCACTAACACTGCCTGAGCCACAGCATCGGCTGCCTCACTTCTGTCCTCATCAAAGTTTGATCCAGGGTAAATGCAATGTTTTCGTCATTGGCTCCTATGTTCAAATCTATGTGTCCATCTTCTCTCTATATACCATCTTGCATGAAACTGTGCTAAGAATAAAGTCAACTATCAAAATAACTTTTTAATGCAATATCCTTAATTGGTCAGAGATTTTTCAGCAATGGATTTTTTTTTCATTTATCCAAAAAATCCTCACATACTACCAAAACCCTCCATCTTTTAAAATAAATTTTTAAAATAGGTGCACATAAGTTGAGCAGTGAAGTCTCAATCCTTTCATTTTCTGCTTATAATCAATTTAGGACTATTTATCCTACAAAAGAAATAAGAGCAAAGAGTTTGTTCCATTGGCAAAACAAACTCAGAAAGTATAGACTAGCATGAGTTATCCATGCTCCCAGGCCATTTCTTGAAATATGTTCTCATTGTGAGAATAACTGTTTTTTGTCTTCATAGTCAATTTATCCATATTTGACTTAGCATTAAATTACAAATTTACTTAGTTTTCTTGTGCTATCCTACTTTTGCTTTAAATTTGTGTGAATTATACTAAACGTGTATCATATGTTTTACTAGTAGAATCCTTCAATTTTCCTTTTTATTTACTCACATTTAGCTGTTGACATAAGAGAAGATTTGACCCTATCAGTTTTCCTCCTGTGACTTGAATTTAATGACTATATGCTTTAGAGAGTAAACTCTTAAGATTTTAATGTTTCTCCTTCTGTTCCCAAAAAGCTGTTGTTCAGATAGGAGCAAAACAGCATGTTTTAAACAAATAAGAATGTTTAATGTGCAAATTATCGGTATAATGTTAGGTGATGTGACAATTATACTTCAGTGTGGAGGCTTGATATTACTCTATTATTATCCTTAAATGGGGGAAAATATCCTTTATTCTGAGGGTAACCATATGCAAAGTGTTCATCAGAATATTGCAGGATCTTTGGGATTTGGTTGAAACGTTGAGTCTCAACACATCTTCACAGATCCATTATGAGGGCAAGTGCGTGAACGAGTTCTGACGTGACAACATCTCCTCCAGTATTTAAAAAAAATAATTCAGATGGTTTATACTTTTGGATATTGCAAAGCCAAAGCCACAGATCCTTTCATACTTGTTGAGGAGATGTCCATTGCATTTGGATGCATTGCTCCATCAGAACAAAAAACACAATGCTTTCAGGGCTTCACAAGCAGACACTTAGCTTTCTAAAAATGCATGGCTGCTAATTTTTCTAATTATTGGAAATCAGGATCAAAGAGGCCTTTTTAAAGTGTGAGCTCCAGCTACTTAAAGAACATCCCTCTAGAATAATTACACACATGCACGTGACTGTGGTGCTCTTCATCTCCTTCTTCCTCTTCCTTTTGTGGGGGATTTGCTACTAGCCTTTATATTCATATCTTATGTAGTTTGGGTGCATCTCATTATGATAGCTGAGGCTGATTTTTCATTCAGTAAGTGCATTAGCTTTGACATCTGCCAATATTCTTCTGAAGTCCACTCACCAGTCCACTCTGTATCCTCTTGCTCAAAAGCTGGTGAGGACCATTTTAACCAGAAGAAGTAAACACATTTATCACATAGAGTTTACATGCAAATGGAAGTTTGAAGCCTACAAAATAGTGGAGGAAGAATGGGTTTAACAGATGTTAAAAGTATTTGTATTAGAAGCAGCACTTACTGTGTGCTGTTATGTGGCAGGCAGTGTTATGTATGCTTTTCCTGCTTTATCTTAGTTATTCTTGCAAACAAACACTCACTGGGTAAGGAAAGTATCATCTCTGTGAGGTGGTTGCTATTGTTATCGCAATTTAACAGACGAGAAAACAGAAGCAGAGGTAGGTTATATATTGAGCCAAAGCTCAAGAAGCTGTTGAGTGTCTGAACTAGGATCCAAACCCAGACTGAGTTTAAGCTCTTAAGTGCCATGCAGCACTTCTCCCTGGGAGCAGATGATTGTAGGTAGAAGATAAATGTGGGGAGAGGCATGTTGAATTGAAGAAGGAGAAGAAGAAGAAGAAGAAGAAGAAGAAGAAGAAGAAGAAGAAGAAGAAGAAGAAGGAGGAGGAGGAGGAGGAGGAGGAGGAGGAGGAGGAGGAAGAGGAGGAGGAGGAGGAGGAGGAGGAAGAAGAAGAAGAAGAAGAAGAAGAAGAAGACGACGAAGAAGAAGAAGAAGAAGAAAGAAGAAGAAGAAGAAGAAGAAGAAGAAGACGAAGAAGAAGAAGAAGAAGAAAGAAGAAGAAGAAGAAGAAGAAGAAGAAGAAGAAGATCTCTAAGTGATAGTGAGAACCACTTCCTCTATGACAGAGAATTATGCAAAATATTTTGTAAGCATTATCCAGCTTAATTTAAAAACTAATGCTGGAGTTTAGATGCCATTATATCCATTGTAGGGATAAGAAAACTGAGTTGGATTGGAATCTCAGTGTGGTAGTTTCAACATTATGATCTGAGATATATTTTATCTGTCAGGCTCCAGCTGATTTTGTACACTTTCTTCATTTAATTATGCTGTGCTAAGAACACACACACACACACACACACACACACACACACACACACACACACAGACTTATTCCTTTTGCTAGCTTTAAGACGTGGTAGATAACTCTAGCCATAACCAATAAAAATTTATTTGATTGCATAGTATTTGCCTCACTCCACAGAGGGAGCCAGATTTCCTCTACTGCAGTAACAAGGAAGCTCCTACACGACCTGAGCATCTTTCAGGGAAACGTGGGTATTACATTCTCCTAAATGGAGAGGAATATTTTTCCCTTAGTCCTATTACTTGACAGCTTCTAAGTTTCATAACACAAATGACCACCTACACATAAGAGTAATAAAAGCTTAACTTGCCATAGGGGAGAAAATGCTATGACGCAACAGACCAAGGAGTAAGTGAGATTCCTGGGAAGGTCACTGGCTGAGGCTGCTTGATAAACTCTAGTCCTCATGTGGACCCACCGTTCGATGTTTCGGTTTCAGATGCTGAGTCTGGTCATAAGAACGCAGCCGGCCAACAGTCTCTTGCTTAGACTTCTCAAGAGGGTGACAAAATAAAATCCACGTAAAGCTGTCAAAGGAAGGGCTCACCACCGAATTATGTGTTGCTCAAGTAACCCACCCGAAACCAAATGTGTCCTTTGCTCCAACTCTTTTGAGAATTCAGCCAGTGAACACCAAGGGGCTCCATGACCATATCCCGTCTAAGTCTTTTTTAAGAAAAATGCTTAATGCTCAGATTCCTGAGTCGACCTTGTTCTGATAAGTCTCCTTGAAGCAAGGTCATCATAATTCTCACCCACATTTTCCTGCTGTCTTGTCAGATGAATCCGTGAAAATCACAGATTAACCCAAGTCCCTCACTTAGACATTCTAAACGCACCAAATGTTCAAGTGTAACAAAAAATTACACATCTGGTAATTCTGCATGTTATTTATAGCCTTTCTGATAGAGGCATAATTGATTCAGAAATGTAATTTACAGCTTGGCATCTCCATTTCAAAGCCTCAATTCTATGACATCCACCAAGAGAGTAATCTCGCTTTTGTGGGGAAGCAGAGATAATAATTGGAAAGAATTTTTGTGTGATAGCCTCACGCTTTGGCATAAAGTTTTTCTTGCTCTTTGTCTTTCCCGTGCAAAGTGGGCAATATTCATGTCAGCCACACACTTTTAATTCCACAGTATGATTTATGGAGACATAAATGAAGCATAAAGTTGATCAACAAACCCTGGGGTGATGGCAAATGCTAAGGCAAGTTTCTCTTGCCCTCTATTTTTAATTGCAATCCTCATGAGGAAAACATTCTTTAATTTAACTAGGTAATTGTTCTTTTCGAAGAGAACATTTATTATTTAGTTCCATTTTGAAAATTACTAAAGAGTGCTGGAACATTGTCTTTATCAAAGAATAGTAATAAAATTGCTCCCCCCCCCACTTCTGCCTTTGGCTTCCCCACCCTTCTAAAATATAAAATGATTCCTTCACCCACTGCTAACCCCTGTCGAGGCATTGTGCACATTTTGAAGAAGATATATGGAGGAATTAATTTCCATTAGCTAGTGGGGTCCAGTGTGAGTTTTACTGAAATCGGTCTGAGTATCTTATATTTACCCTCTTGCCTAAAAATAATTACTCTAATTCTGACCATACATATCTAGGCAATGTAAGACTACCTCAGGTTTTAATTAGCCGCTCAGATTTCTTTCCACTCCCAGAAATTGATCTGTTTAGATCAATTTAGATCATTGCTGGCCCACCCAGATCCAGACTAGATTGTTATTGGTGCAATTTATGATACTGGGAGAAAATTTCTCCTGGCCATTCATTGAGTTCTACCTTCTGGACTTCTCTTGGCTCCCTGGTTTTCATTCCTGCCTTTGATACTGGTATCAGACCCAGTATATGCCACCCATCGAACTCTCAGCATTAGCTCTGTTCTGAGAATCCAGCTGCGATGCTCCCCATTTGCAAATGTGATTTCTTTGGTTTGGACACTGGCCCAGGTGGAGTCAGAATTCACTGCAGCCCTTTTGCTCTTCTATTATTTTTTTACTTGATTCTTCACAAGAAATCAGAAGTATACTTCAAAGCATAGTAAGCAAATAAAAATTATACATATACCAAATATAAACACTGTCATCAAATTTGTATATTTTCAAGTCTATCATCTATCTCTATCATCTATCTATCCATCTATCATCTATCTATTTGATTAACATCATATTGGTAATGCATATTTTGTTTGATTTTCACTTAGTATTTTATCATTTCTATGGTCCCATCTATGAAAAATTTCAAAGACTTTTTGTATTTTGAAAAGGAAAAACGCTTTTTTTTTTTTTTAACCTTTGAGATGTGCCCAAGTTTGTTTACTCATTTCTATGTTTTGGCATTTTGCATAGTTACCAGTTCTTTGTTTTTGTAATCAAACCTTGATGAATATCTTGGTATTTATTTAAAATTCTTCATTGAGTACTTATTTTGTGCAAGACCCTGTTTTACGCATTGAAAATTCATCAGATGTGGTTGCTGAATTGAATAATCTTGGAAACACAGAAGTCTACAGAGGAATAGGGGGAAGAAAGGCAATTGCATTATTGCGTGAAAAGTGCTAGGGGCATGCGATACATACTGGAGAAAACTGGAAGTCAAAGAATACTTCTTTTAAAAAAAATTATTTATTTATTTTAAAGAGAGAAAGAGCATGTGGAGGGAAGTGGCAGAGAGAGTGTTTAGCAAACTCCTCAGCACAGAGCCTTGATCTCAAGATCCTAATATCAGGGTTAAAAGTGAAATCAAAAGTCAGATGCTTAACCAACTGTGCTGCCCTGGAGCCCTGGAAGTCAGAGAAAACTTTAAGGAAGAGGCAGTCTTTAGACTCAGACCTCAGACGTGAATAAGAATTTACCAGATAAATGAAAATATTGGGGAAGGAGCCACTGTTCTAACTGTAGTCAACAGCAAGTTCCAATACCTATGAGCAAGAAAAAAAAAAATCTGACAACTTAGAAAAACTACAAGTACTTCAGTATATCCAGAACCTTGAGTGTGAGGGGTAATGGATTTCTTGAGAAGACAGGTTGAGGCTAGATCAAGAAAAGACTTTTACAAAATTTTAAGGAATGTATTCTTTATCCTGATGGCAGTGAAAAATTTTAAACTATTTTAGCCAGTGGGGTTGAGGGGACAACATAATTACAAAGGCATTGTGAACGATTACTGGTGACTTTGTGCAGATTGCATTGGTGGGAGCAAAGTAGACAAGAAGGCTAGTTAGGAAATGATTCCCTTAATGCAAAGCATAGACGATGATAGTTGGACCTAAGATAGTAGGAGACTGGGAATTAGGATGGAGTTAAAGGATGCTTTTTTTCCTGTTAATTAATAATGACAAGACATGATGGTTTTATTTAGCAAGCAAGGAAGAAGAAGCAGTTAAGGATGGTGTTCATGGGGGGAGGTTATGATGCTATGTGTTTACAGAGGCCAGCATAGGGAAGAGATGGTTTTTTTGTTTGTTTGTTTTTTAAAAGATTTTATTTATTTGAAAGAGAGAGAGTGAGGAGGGAGGAGGGAGGAGGGAAAGAGAACCTGAAACAGCCTCCATGCCAAGCACAGAGCCCAACATGGGGCTCCACCCCAAGACTATGAGATAAGGACCTGAGCCAAAACCAAGAGTCAGAGCCTCACTGACTGAGGTACCCAGGAGGCTCAGGAGGGATACGTTTAAAATCTGTGATATTCTTGAAGAACAGGCAGTTTTTATGTGAAATTTAAAAGAGAGATTTGAGGTTGAGTAGAATAAAGATTTGAGAGATATGTTGACTCTGATCATTTTATTAGAAGAGAATCCTGGAAGTGAAATTATTCATCAAAATTTATTGATGCATCTGACATAGTGATGTTTAGAAAGGTCACAGCTGTTGGCCTGTTGGCACAATAATTTGGATTTTGGACCAGCCTGTCACTGTATTCTTAGAGACCTTTTGTACTTTGGGTTTATTGCTTGAGACCAGAATGCCTCTTTCTTTTCATTCCACTGTTGTAGCATCAGAATGTCTGCAGGAGAACCATTTTACATCATGACTCGTTTCTCTGGTCCTCATGGGACAGGAGGAGATTAAATGCATGACATCTTTGAAGTGTTGTTTTAGCATTCTGAGTAGCAGCTGGAATATTTCTACCAACAATAAATAACACAGTGAAAGAGAGACCTTTTTTCAATATCTGGCTTCTACTCAAATTGTGGACTCAGCTGTGATCCTTAAATATTTTAATTAATGTCTCTCAAAGGGAGGTTTTAGTAAAGCAAATGAGAGGCACCTTGATACATATCCATTTATGTACTGAAGCTTATGAGCAGGGGGCTCTGACATTCCCTAAAGATCTTACCTTTCATCTTGGAATATATGATGCTTGCCACTCAGATGATGGGTCTACATTCCTTTTACTATATCACTCTATTCCAGAAACCAAGGAAAGGAATTAATCTATTAATCAGATGGTGAGTCACTGAGTGCTGGAGAATGGGTTTTGCATTAAGACATGTTGGAGTTCTAAAACCGTATTCATATAGCTAAGTAGTTTACTAACCTCTTGAAAGGATAGAGTGACTGAGGAAAAATATTACATGTGAATGTGCTCTAAATCCATTATGAGAATAATGTCCTGACCATACTGGAAGTAAGTAGTAGAACCCATATTCAAACACAGGGAGTCAAGTCTCAGAAGGTGAACTGGAGATTACACAGTGTTCTGGGTGAAATAGTTCAAGAGTGTCTAGAGCAGAAATCATTCTTGGTTCTCATTCTGGGATTCACACTATGTAATAATCTCACAAAGGAAGGCAGGTTAAAGCACAGTAATGGTGTCAGTATGCATGGAAGACAAGAATTTCTAAATGTCTTGTAAAAAAATTCCTTGTGTAATTTCTAACAAGGAATAAGCAGATTGACCTTTTGGTTCTATCTGTTCTTACCCTTAATTAGCAAATATTTGTCTTCTGTGAGCAGAAACTGAATAGTCATTGGGGTTTAAACAAGTCATAATCCACATGAAAAGAAAACAGTAATTTCTTTTTGGGAAGGGATGGGATTTCATTATTTGATTGGGTTTTTAAGGTCCACCTAGTCAGTGCACATGTAGTGAATCCGCTGTGGATATCAGCTAAAGCAGAGGCCAAATTCCCTTTATTTGATTAGTAAAGAGGTACTTCGCTTAAAGTCAATATGAGCTCTGGGTGTGACAGGACTGTTGAGGAGGACCACAGACAATCTCTTATACCACTGAACCCTTCATTCGTGGCTTTTCCATTTGCTTTCTATCCTTGATTGACCTTTGGAAAGAAAAGTCAGTCATTTTCACATTCTATACATATTATATGTAAACATTTTATATCAGCTGTTTTAATAGCTCTTTGTAGTGGTTGATTCTGTCTTCTGTAGAACAAGCCAGCATTAATCTCTTGGTGTTTAATAATACTGATTAATTTTCCAGTAAAATTTCAATATTCATCAGTAATGAATTTTTATAAGGGCTGATCTTTGAGTCTCCCTTCTGTCATCTAGGATAAACTCAAGTCAACCTGACCTGTCTGTATTTGGAGGATGATATGTGACATTTAAGGATTTCTAAGGTCAAGCAAAGGAAGTTACCCACTGTGTTGATATATGGATATACTGTCAATAGTTGGACACACTAACACACTAAGATCACTCACCATTGCAAGGGCTAAAAGACCAGAAATGCTGGAAAACTAGCTAATAAAAGGCAGCTCCCACATTACAGTTAAGTGCTCATTTGTCAGTATTTATTGGGGAGTCCCGTGTTTCACCTACAGTTTATCAGTGGCATTAGATTAAGTAAGTGGTAGGAATACAAGAAGGGTCTGAGATTCTTAAATTTAAGCCAAGGTTGGGCTTCTGTGAATGTCGTGCTACTTTAAATCTTTTTCCATCCTGGGATATGAAAAGCTAAGGAGCCCATTAGATAATGAAATTGGTTCGACTGGTCTATTTTCTCATAACAGAGTTCTTCACTTTTAATGCTAATATTTGAAGCAGCATTCATGAAAATCACATGACATTCACGGGCATAGTCACGTTGGAATTTTAAAACTGTGTGTGGGTTGGGGGATGTTATTAAGTAATAACAGGAAAAGAAAATATTGAAAAGGTCCTTTGAAATCCAAAAACGTTGGGATGGAATTATATCACCACCATTCATTAGCCGGGCCATTTAGACAAGTCATTTATCTCCGTGTTAAATTATTCTATTTGCCTACTCAGTATCCAGTCTCCTTCCTTCATCTTATCATTACTTAATTCCTTCATTTCTTCATTTATTAAATACATAACATTTACTATATGTCCGATCTTATTCTAAGCACTTTGCAAATATTAACTCTTTACTAACCCTGATTTTACTAACTTGAGTTTAGGATACTCAATGTACTGGCTTCCCTTGCAGAGACAGGTGGTTATGTGACAGAGTTCTGAAGAAGATAAAGTTTTGGGTGGGGATTCCAGAAAATCTATTGTCATTTTAATAAAATGGGACAGATTTGGCTGGCATGGCCCTTTTGTGTTCATCCTTTGCTCTTTATCTTCCCAGCTGGAATGTGTTTACAATGTCCAGATGTCCAGCAGCCACATTGAAAGAATAAGGATAAAACCCCCAGGCTGGGGATGGCACGTCAGGGAGGCAGAGGAGCCTGAGACTCTGACTTTGACAGTGTTGACCCTTTGTTCTAACCTCTGCTACCCACTGCAGACTTCCTATTACCTGAGAAACAATGTTTTGCTTGCCCAAGGCACTATTAAGTTTTCTGTAGCCTGAATAATTCTGTTAAACTTTCTTTGGGTTTCAGTTTATTCATTTGTAAAATGAGAACTGTATTCTCTCAAGGAGAGGACTGTTAGGATAAAAGAAGACAGAGCATCTGAAACACAGAGCACATAATGTAGTTCAGTAAACTCTACTTCTCCTTGCCACTTGGACATAAACTTTATTTTAGCACACATGGGGATAGGGATAAGGGTAGGACATCAGATAATTTTGATTTCCACTGACATTTTATACTCGTTAGCTTTTAAACTATAATTTTCTTTTCTCTTCTTTTTGAGAGGAGGGGATGAGTAGAGGGAGAGAGAGACGAAATACCAAGTCGACTCCCCACCGAGCGTGAGTCTCAATCTCACAACACTGAGATCATGACCTGAGCCAAAATCAGAAGTCGGTTGCTTAACGGACTGAGTCACCCAGGCACCCCTAAACTATAATTTTTTATTCCCTTGTTTTTTTGTTTTTATTGCCCCACAGGCAATGCTATTAGGGCACAGCAACTGACCACTTACTGTGAAGTCTTGTCAAATTTGCCTTTTAAAATTTCTTCTTATACTTAATGACAAGGGAGGAGGAAGACTAATGTTGATGCAGGACTAGAGAACAGATACTGCTATATTTTTGAAAAATATGTGCTTTGTTAATAGGGAGATGTGCTTTTGCGTCCCATCTCCTTAATATGTGAACTGTGTGACCATTATGGCAATTTGCTTAACCTTTCTAAGCCTTAGTTTCTCACCTGGAAACAATGGGGAAAATCCCATTTCTTGGACACCTTGTAAATGTCAGATAAGTTAATGCCTTTAGAGGCCCCAGAGGAATCCCATAAGCGCATAAGCATCTCTTTCTTTTGCCTACATCTTAGTTTTTCACAGCCAATACTTAGGCTTTTTTGTTGTTGTTGTTGTTCTTATCATTTTTTTTTGTTCTTATCAGTTTTTGCAGGCCAATTCCAAGGAATTTCTTAGAATATACTCTTCAAGTAGCCAGAGAGAAGGATGTCTCTGTGTTGGGTCTCTGCATATGGAGTTCCATTATTGATAAAGCTGAAATGGTACTTTAATGTCTTTCCCAAAGGGATTCACTGTAAGTGGTGTTTTGCAATGTAGGAAGATGTATTTCATTTGTAAAACAGAAGATAAAAAGCTTTGAACATCAAAAACTCTTTTAGATGCAGGATCCTCATAAACCATTGCATTCTGGAGAGGTTGAGGTTTAGAAAACAAAATGGAAATGTGGGCAGAAAAAATGACAAATACTCTCCACCCTCATTGACTTAAGTAAAACGAAGATTTGCTCTGTTCAAAATATCTGTTGACACTGGAGCACTTGCAAGTGAGTAACCTAAACAGATATTGGAGACTAACACAAATCTTTAAGCTATTTTCCTCATTTGCAGTTGCGAGCCGGGGGCATGGAGTGAATGGAGAGAAAAAGTGGTTGAAATCGTATCAAATGATGAAATTTCCAGAAGCTCAAAAGATTACAGATTTCTGGTCACTTATTGAAATTCTGAGAGGCAGCAGATATCATCTGTGTTACCTTAAGAGGCAGTGGCCTCATGCAGTTCCAAAAATACCCAGGGACAGAGAGAATATTTAGAACCATCCCCAGATGGAAAAGCTGCTTCTGAAGAAAGTGGATTCTTTTACATCAGAGGAATCATAGAGGGTATATTTGTCATATCAATTTGGACTTTTGCTTTTGATTTCTTAGCAGATGGGGTCTGTGCAGTGGGAGACTTCTCTTGCGCTGAAACCGACAGCCATTTGGTGTTAGGTAACCCTTCCTCGTTGGGAAAAGACAACTGGACTAGATTTAGACACTCAATCCAAGTTGAATCAGTCATGTTCTTTGAGAATTTATATTGTGAAAAACAGAGACTGGAAGTGAGCACTGAGCCAGGGCAATGGCAGATTTCTAGATGGAGGTCTAGCAACCTCTAAACTGAGGTCCTTGGAGTTTCTCCCCCCTTCAGAGAGGGTAATAGAAGATCTTGTAATAGGAGGTCTACACAGAACATTCTCCTAGTTACCACTGTCCATCCTGTGCCTCACACCTCTGCTTTTCACACAGATTCAGCAAACAGCTCCTCCATGGTTTCTGGGGTCTTTCTTCTTGAGGGGAATTTCACAAAGAGGAGGCTACAGGGGTGAACTATGGCTACAAATACAGTTGACCTTGGAGCTGCTTCTGGTATATTCTCTCTCCTCCTCCAATATCCAGTCTAAATTCTTTTCACTCTGAGCTCTCACCTCACTGCTCACCAGATGAGCAGATCTGGGTAGCTCATCTGGTAGTGTGACCAAAACTTCATACCTGAATGATCTGAACATTGGATAATCACACCTCCCTCAGTGAGGCACCGTTACATGTGTGTGCTCATAGTTATTCTGTGATATGAGGGCGCCAGGACGTACCTGGTTGAGCCTCGGTTCAATGTATATATTTCTCCTGGCCCCTATTGTATAAAAGCAGCCTTAGGTTTTCCTGTTGATCAGGGCACATTACTCCCACCAGTACAGTGACTCTTCTTTTCATCTGCTGGCCCCTGGACACAAGTAGTCTAAAGGACCCTGGGGGCAGCTGTATCTGGTAGCTCAATAGAAGAACCATGATGATGTCTGCTCATGAATCTTGGGTCCAATATCTCCAACTTTTCATAGCCTAGAATTACGAGGACAGAAAGCACGAAGTCCCCTGTGGCTCAATTGGGAGAGATGGTAAGTGGGGACACTTCTGCTCCCACTTACCCATGTATTTTCCCTGTTGGGAAGATAGCATCATATAGTGATCTCTGATATTTTTAATGATTTTATCTATTTATTCATGAGAGACACAGAGAAGAGGCAGGGGGTGGGGGGACGCACAGACACAGGCAGAGGGAGAAGCAGGCTCCATTCCATGCAGGGAGTCTGACATGGGACTCAGGTCTCAGATCCCCAGGACCACACCTGTGGGCTGAAGGCAGCACTAAACCACTGAGCCACCCGGGCTGCCCAGTGATCTCTGATTTAATAAGTATGTTATGTCCTGCAGGATGACACCCTATTTTTCTAGAGTGTTTCTTCCAAGCTGCCATTGTACCTGTGCCTTTTGAAGCAGTTCTAGTGGTCTGTGAAGCTAACTGGTGTCGTCTGTGATGTGACTAGTAAATCTCATAGTCATGGGCCCACTCCTACACCTCTTTTGCTGTAGAGTAGGTCCCCTGGTTGAATGCTGTGCTGTGTGGAACTTCATGCTTGTGACCAGGAATTCTGCAAGTACTCAGATAGCAGTTGTTAGAATATATTTCTGTGAATGAAAGGCAAATTCACATCTGGAATAGCTGTCTCTTCCCGTAGGTCTGCGAGGCATATCCTTGTGGCCACCACAACTTCTTAACCTAGACTTTGGAGCTCCTAATGATTTAGTCCCGACCTTGTTTTCTGAAGCCTAATGTTCCCACTACTGTATCTTGTGAAGCCTCTCTTCTGGCGAGGCCATGGATTTTGATGTTTTGTGCCTCAGCACCAGTTTGATAAGGAAAAGGGAAGAAATGTAACTCACATTTATAATATGTCTCATGAATTAGGACTTGGTTTTGCTCCCCTTTTTGTTTATTGACTTGCTTGTTTGCATGTTTGTTTTACAGTTAGGAACACTCAACTTAAAAAGACATTCTCTCAAGGCATAGACTTGTATGTTTGGAGATTGTGTAGAGTTATTTAGGATGAGACAAGCAGTAAATGTTTTTCAGTAATCCTCATAATCTTGGCTCTCTGTTTTATGATGTTATCCCCAAAGGAAGCTGGAAGAGTTCTTTTTCCTCGATCAGAACTGTGAAGTTTTGATTTGCTGTTTGCAGAGTTTCAGAAAACTGGTCAATCCAGGTGAGACTACAAAATCCCTATGAATCATGGAAAATATTAACATAGGCCTGTTTGGAAATAAATGCACATTTTCTCTAGAGTTCAAAGGATTTACCATCTGGTTCAATCTGCTGAACTAAATTTGAAGAAGATCCCCTCTTCCTCCACCTTTTTTTTTTCCTCAACAATTTTGCTGTATGAAATCAAGCCCTGAGTTTTGTTTTGATTTAGCTCTAATTGGAGCGATGCTTTTACTGAATCTAATTTCAGTTGGAACTAATTACAGGGGAAAAGGTCATAGCTGCACTGAGAGTATTACTCTGCTCAAAATATATTGGCATCATATAATATTAACTCTACCTCTGTAGAGATATAAATGAAGACAAGAATAAATTACCAAAACATTGTGGATCTTCCTTTTGTTTAAATCAGTAGGGAAAAATCTATACACAGTTATTGACAAGAAAACCTTTCTTAGATATGAATAAATATAACCTTTACAGTTGATTTGTGTCTATTTCCTGACAACAATGTGGGAATTGCCAAGTAAGAGACGTATTTTGTGTCTATTGAGCTTGAAATGATGACACAATTGTATTTCAATTGATGTACCGTACTCACCTGTACAAAATGCTCTTATAATAAGCTGGCAGTCTAGGAGAAAAGGAGACAGACACCTTTTTTTTTTTTTTTTTTTTTTAAGGGAGGAGACATTTAAGTGCATGTATGAGAAACATTTGTCCAAACTTAGAGTAAGTCATTGACTTCTAAATAGTTATGTGACATTTTAGCTAATGCTATTACCCCTCTGTCTGGGGCAGGTTCATCTTTCTTGCTAGACTCACACTAGATTCTTGTTAATGTGCATCTATTAAAGCATTCCCTGCCTCTGTCTGCCAACCAGTGGCTATTGCTCTGGGGTTTTATACAAGTCAATGTCTATTACATAAAAAGTAATACAATTTTGATGTCAGGGTAGAAGTGTTATGGAATATAACACAGCATCAGAGTTTAGTCTCCACAGAAATTCGTTTTTACCTATAATCCAGCTTTGAATGGTCATATAAATAATTCTCACATGAACATTTGAAGATGTCTAATAATCTGCCTCAATTTCCTCAATGTGATGGGGAACTGACCCTGTATGCGAAAACATGGATGAGAGTATGCACAAGGTTTCTTAACCTGCCTTCTCTGTATAAGCCTCCTTGCAGATTTCTTCTGCTCTTTTGGTGGTCGTGGTAGTAGTGAGAGCACTATTCACTTATCAAAAAGGAATGAGAGGTTGATATCCTCAACTCTCGAGTATTGAGTGCAAATAAATTAAATAAAAATATCCATGGCTTCCAGCAGTCTACCAGGGTTGGGAAACCGTTTGTGGTGGGATGCCAGTAATATAACACATATTCTAAAGAAGTGTATTAACCCTAGAGTCTGTATGCAGGCCCTGTGGTATCTATCAAATAATTACTTTGATCCAAATAGAAGCAATAAACTATTTTCCTTTAAACTAAGAATTCACTACCTTGGAAATATATATGCAAGACACTGGCTCTATTCAGACTTCCAAGTATCCAGGTAGTAAAGACTATATGGAGTCATAGAGGAAATGGAAGACCGATCAGCATCAATTATTGGTATGCATCTTTGTAGGATTATTGGTTCAAAAGCCCCTTTGCCTTTGTGTATTTATTTATGTATTTGTTTGTTTGTTTAAAACAATCTGCTCATTGCTCAGCACTCAGGCTTAAGGAAGAGAGTTACATTATGAGTGATTAATGTGCCTAGAGCCACCAGCCAGGCTGACTCCTTGAACATAAGCAGTTAGTTAGTAGAATAATAGAATAATAGTAGAATTAGTAGAATAATAATCCAGTTCTCTTTGGGAGAGTTGATATTGTCTTGGTCCTGTACAGAGCAACTTATCTCCAAGTGGCCAGCTATGGACCCCACAGAGTAATCATACCCCACTATAACTCACCGATTTGCCGATTATCTGGAGGGGTCCCTCTCTGAGTTTTATGGTCTGTATAAAACTGTGAGTCATAGTTGCATGTATCACTTCAAAGGAGCTAATTGCTATCTCCTGGTGATCATGAAACCATTAATCAAGGCAACTAAACATAGTTCTAGTAATTTCATCAGAGAGGGGAACTTTTAGGAGAGACATACTCCATCAGGGCCCTATAACCCCATCTTCTCCCACTCAACACACTGACATTTTGTAATGCTAACATGAGCAAAGAATAATCATAATACTTAGCATTTATATAGCTCTTAACAAATATAGCTAATTAATCCTCATGCCACCTCAGAAAGGCAAGAACCATGTCTATTGTTATCCACACTTCAAAGCGTGGGACTGAAGAAATGTTAAGAGATTCTCAGAAAGGTTAAGAGACTTGCCAAAGGTCACAAAACAAGATAGAAATAATAGAAGTTAAATTCCAGCTGAGATATCATGTCATACAGACATGTGGCCTCTCGTTGTTGTGAAGGCCCATTAGTAACATGAGGCCTGCCTGGACTGTGTCAAATACCCGGTCGTGTTGTGGAGAAAATATAGTGCAGTAGCCAGAAACAGCTCATGCACATCCATCAGTAGTCGATCAGAGGAAAGAAGCAATGTGATCTTGAGTCTACCCCTGGCAGGAGAGCATGTGTCCTATAAAGCAGCTTCTTTCTCTTTTCTGCTCTTTTGGGATTATAGAATGGTATGTATGTGTGAAGCTCTTTAAAAAAAAAAAAAAACTGCCAAAAAGTTGAGAGGCCTTCAAAAATACACTGTTCTTCTCTGGGCTAGTGTTAGACTAAGAGAATTCCCCCACTGAGGAATAATATGAGAAGGGTAGCAAGTTTCCTATTTATAGACCCAAGAAAACTCAATAGGAATGATAATTACATGGCTCATATATCCCACTTGCAAAAGTACGTGCATCCAGAGAAAACAAAAATGCTGAAAAAGCCCAGAATAATTAAACAAACCAAAAGACCCCTAAAGTTTATCTATTCAACTTTGGGAAGTTGTCTTGATTTAAATAAAGAATATTCCTTTTAATGGTCACCAATTCACATGGGCCAGTAGTAAATGATAAATACATTCTAAACTGTAAAACTACCTTGCAGAGGGAAAAAGGTTGAGATCTAGGGCTGAGCTCGTAGGAGGAATGGGCCAGTGTTTGTTAAATTAACGCAAGGTCAGAGTTACAAGTAACATAAAGCATCTGTGGGTCTTGTGAATACTTGCCACACCAAATACTATATTGTTTTTATCTTACTTCGTTTTCTCAAAAATCATTTTTCTATAGCTCTTTATCATTACTAATTAATAATTTTAGAATAAAGTTTTTCACTTTGATGTTCTGAAAAGGAAAACTTGTCTCCCTTAATTTTACTAATACCTGGAGTGCTGGCAGGAAAAAAAAAAAAATTCAGAGTGGGGAAGGCAGATGGGAAAGATAGAGATGTCACCACACTAGTTACCGGGGGATATTGCCTGCTACCCTGGCCCACGCCCTTAAGGCGCAGTGCTGATGTCACAAGATCCCTTGGTTTGTAGAGCAAAAATGAGATAATATGAGACTTCCTAAACACTTCATAAAAGATAAAGGGAAAGCAGAACCAAATTAAACCACGCAACCGTAGTAAGCAAGAGTATCCCACCTACTACTCAAACTACAATGACATTAAGAAAAATCAGCTACTCTTTAAAACTCAAATTACCTGTTTCATGGCTCCAAAATAGCTGGCACATCTCTCCAGGCATTTTTGCCTGTGCTGCATATTCAAGATCACATACTTTAGAGGAGGTAGGTCTGGAACTCCTTTTTAAAGCCTCTTTTAGTTGGTTAATAGTCCACACCACCATCGAGCCATCAATATAAAGATATTTATTCTTAGCAGAATCTAATATAACTCAAGTATACAAATGTTTGTTTCGATCTATTGGTCAGTCCTACACATAAGATATAGAGTGATGACATTTAATAAATTTCTCATTAAAATACCACATTTTTTATTTGCTAGAGATTGATATCTTAGAAAAAAAGGACTGTATTGGCAACAGGAGTCTGCTGAGCATGCTAAGTGGGATTAGAAGCTGAGCATACCGGGACCTAAACTACCGCTCTCACTTTGCAGTCTGAGAACATACAGTGTAAGAGTGAGCCAACTGGCCGCCAGGAGAGAAAGATACAGGGAGAAACTGTGAATCCAAACTTTGATGGAAATTTTGAGTTATTTGTGGTAAACTTTTAAATTACTTTTCTGTACTCAAACGGGCTGCAACCTAGAACACCTTTAAAGAAGACAATCGTGATTTTGTGAAATTGTCATAAATCAGAATAGTTCCTTTGAGGCGTCAACACCCCAAAGATGGTCTTAACCATCTTGTCGTCAAATCACTCAGAGTTGAAGGGTAAAAGTGGTACTTCATAATCAAATAATAAAACATTGCTACATCTACCCACATGTTTTTGTATTAACTAACTCTAACTTCTGGGCATATTAGTGCTTTAGGGTGCTTTCACCCAATAGGACAGAATGTATTTGAATCATTAGTATTCTTGGGTTGAAGGCAACAAGGTACTCACTTTCAATTTTGAAAAGGTTCTCTCTCAAAGGTGACTTATACATTCATTATATTCTGATGCCTTGCCTATGTAAATTAGTAATCAAATATTCTAAATGGGTGATGGAAAATAATTTTATCTACTGCTAGCATCCTAAATCACACTCATAAGATTTAAAAAGTCTGATTGGGGAGTTTTGTTAAAATGTCTTCCTAAGTGTTATTTTGGTACATTTTCCAAGTTATTAAATCTTCTATAAGCATATGAAAAAAGTCTATATACATAGATGTAAAATTTATTTAGAAGGCAAATTGGATACAAAAATCTTTGACTATGTTCAATTTAGTCAACTTCTTCCTCATCAGATGAGCTAGTAGAATGAATGAACTTCAATTAACTTATTGGCTCCTTGGTCACATGATTGCTGTGTTAATCAATCATTTTAATAGATTTTCTTTGATGTTTTTTTTTGAGAGAATGAACCAACAAATTTTCTAACAATTCTCTATTTGCACAATACTTCAAGTGGTATCCATCATTCTCAGATGTTTAATTACAGTTCTATAAAAGTACAAGTAGAGGATGCAAATGCTTTGATTTGATGGAATCTGAGAGAAAAATCAGTAGTTTAACTAGATAGAGATTTAGATAGAGAAGATTTAAAAGTAAAATTCTTATTTTAGTTTAGAGTCCTGAATTTTGACAAAATGTGTAGTCCTACAATTACTTTCACAATTAAGGAACAGCTTTGTCATCCTCCAAATTTCCCTCATGACCTTTGGGTCTTTCACTTAAGAAGTGCATTTAAGATTTATTGATGATGGCAAGTTCCTCAAAAAATTAAAAACAGACCTACCCTATGATCCACTAATCACACTACTGGATATTTACTCAATATGAAAATATTAATTTGAAGGGATACACCCCTACATTTATTACAGCATTATTTGCAACAGTCAAACTATGGAAGCAGCCCAAGTGTCCATAGATAGATGAATGGATAAAGAAGATGTGGTTTGTACACACACACAGACACATACACACCTACCACACAATGGAATACTATTCAGCCATAAAAAAGAATGATATCTTGCAATTTGCAACATGGATGGAGCTAGAGAGTATAATAAGTGAAATAGGCCAGTCAGAGAAAGACAAATACCATATGATTTCACTCATATGTGGAATCAAAAACAAAAACAAAAGAAAAACAAAAACAAAACAAAAAAGCAACAGCAACAAATGAACAAAGGAAAAAAAAGAGAGACAAACCAAAAAACAGACTCTCAACTACAGAGAACAGATGATTACTAGAGAGGAGATGGATGGGCGAATGGGTGTAAAAGGTGAAGGGGATTAAGAGTAAGTCTATTATAATGAGCACTGAATAACACATGGAATTGTTGAATCACTATATTGTACATCTGAAACTAATATAAAATACTGAAACTAATATAACACTGTATGTTAACTACACTGTAATTCAAATTTTTAAATTTTTTTAAAAAAGGATTTACTCAAGATGTGTGAATCCGTAGTTCATCCATTTATTGATGAGCGACATTCCACTGTGTGGATGCGCCACGGTTGGTTATCCGTTCATCAGTAGGTATTTCAGTTGTTTCTAGGATAGGTGATTATGGATAAAAAATATACTAAACATCTATGTCTAATATACTGTGTGAACTTAAGTTTTCTTTTTCTTAAGAATTTATTTTCAAGTAATCTCTATATCCATTGTGGGGTTCTTGAACTTATAACCTCGAGATAAAGAGTCATATGCTCCCCCGACTGAGGCAGCCAGATGCCCCTAAGTTTTCATTTCTCATGAAATGAAAATACATAAGAATGGGACTACACAGTCATATCGAATATGTGTGCCTAATTTATTAGATTGACAAACTTCTCCAAAGTGGCTGTAACATTGTGCATTTCCGTTAGAAATTTGTGAGAGTTCCAAGTGCATATTTGGCAGCACTGGGTATTATGTCTCATTATGTTTTTTGTTTCGTGTTTTATTGTGATATAATTGACATATATTAGTTTCAGGTATACAACATAATGATGCCGTGTGTGTATATATTGCAAAATGATTATCACAGTAAGTTGTTAACATCCATTGCCATAGAGAGTTACAAATTTGTTTTTTCTTGAGATGAGAACTTTTAAGACCTACTCTCTTAGCAATTCAAAAATATGCGGTACACTATCACTAAGTATAGTTTCCATGCTGCACGTTCCCTTCCCGGGCCTCCTCATTTTGTAACTGAAAGTTTATGCCTTTTAACCACCTTTACCCATTTCTTCCACCCCCTACCGCCCACCTTTGGCAGCCATTAGTCTGTTCTCTGTGTCTCTGAGTTCATGTTTTATTTGTTTCTGAGATTCTCTATATAAGTGAGATCATAGAGTGTTTCTCTCTGGATTATCTCACCTAATGTAATGCTCTGAAAATTCATCCATACCGTGGCAAATGGCAAGATTTCTTTCTTTTTTTGTGGTCAAATATATATATTTTAAATATATATTTATTTACCTCCCCCTTTATCTCTTCCTTCATTCATTCAGTTTCCTGCCGTGGCTGTTGTAAATAATGCTGCGGTGAACACGGAGACGTAGGTCTCTCTGACTTAGTGCTTTCATCTCCTTTGAATGAATACCCAGAAGTAGAGTTGCTGGCTTCTCTGAAGGTTCTATTTATTACTTTTTGAAGAACCTCTGCACTGTTTTCCAGGGTGGCTACACCAATTTACATTTCCCCCAACAATGCATTAGGGTTCTCTTTTCTCCACATTCTTATCAACAGCTGATATTTCTTGTCTTTTTGATAAAAGCCATTCTGGCAGGTGTGAGACGACTCATTATGTTTTTAATTTGCATTCTCATGATAACTAATAATGTCAGGCATCATTCAGAGATTTATTTGCCATCTTATATCTTCCTTGGTGAAGCGTCTATTCATATCTTCTGCAATGTTTCTGTTGTGTTGTTTGCTTTCTTGATGTTTGAGATTTCTTTATATATTCTGAATATGTATTCTGGATGCAAGTATTTTTCCAGATGTATTTTCTGCAAATATTTTATCTTGGTCTGTAACTTGCCAGTTCATTCTCTTAAAAGAATGTCTTTTACAGAGAACTCTATAATTTAGATTTATCTATTTTCATAATTTATTAATTTCTTAAATAGGTCAGTGAATTACAACATGAATTTGGTATTGTCTAAGATATCCTTGCCTAACCCCAAGATAATAAGTATTTTCTATTTCATTCTAGAAATGTTGTAGTTTTAGGGTTTACATTAGGTCTCTGACAAATTTTGTGTTTACCAGTTGGTACATTTACCTATTGAAAGTCATCTTGGTTGCTTCCTACATTTTGGAATTATGAACAAAGCAATGATAAACATAGTGTCTAGGTTTATGTGTGGACATGTTTTCAGTTCCTTTGGGTCAATATCAATGAGCTCGACTGCTGGGTCTTATGGTCAGACAATGGATTAGCTTTGTAAGAAACTGCCAAACTACCCTCCTAAGTGGCTGTACTATTTTGCATTCAGGACTACAAGAAATCAGCTTCTGTTGTGCTGCATCCTGACCAGCATTTCATGTTGTCAGTGTTTGGATTTTAGTCATTTTAATATACATGTTGTGGTATCTCATTGTTGTTTTAGTTTCTTCATATTTAAAATATACTTTTCCCTAAAAGCAGAGTGCAGAGTTGAGAATTTTCTTTTACTTTTAGCACCTTAAAAAATGTTCCTTAGATGGGCAGTCCCAGTGGCTCAGGGGTTTAGCACCTGCCTTCAGCCCAGGACCTGATCCTGGAGTCCCGGGATCGAGTCCCACATCGGGCTCCCTGCATGGAGCCTGCTTCTCCCTCTGCCTGTGTCTCTGCCTCTCTCTCTTTCTGTGTCTCTCATGAATAGATAAAATAAAATCTTAAAAAAAAGTTCCTTTGTTGTCTCCTAGCTTATATAGCTTTTGATAAGTTCTTTTATAATGAATATCTTTGTTCCTTTTATGTAATGTCTATTTTCCTATACTTGCCTTCAATATTTTCTTGATATGTTTGGTTTCCAGCATGTGGCACTTATTTATTTATTTTTAAAATTTATTTTAAAATCCCGTTTGGTGTTCTCTGAGTTTCTTGGGTCTTTGAGTTCACATAATTATTTCTGGAATGTCTATGCCATTATCTTTTCAAATGTTTCTTCTGCCCTATTTTATCTCTCCTTTTTTTTATTGGGAAGTCCAGTTACATGTATACTGGACCCTTTATTATTGCCTTAAAGATCTAGGATACTCCTTTTTATTTTTTTTAACTCTTTTTACTTTGCATTCCAATTTGGACAGTTTCTATGACCTAACTTCAAGTTCACTGATTCTTTCCTCATTTGTGTAGATGAACTCATCAAAGTCATTATTTATTTCTGTTACTATGGTTTTTATTTAAATATACCATCTAAGGGGCACCTGGGTGGCTCATTTAGGCGTCTGCCTTTGGCTCAGGTCATGATCCCAAGGTCCTGAGCTCAAGCCCCACATCAGACTCCCTGCTCAGTGAGGAGCCTACTTCTTTCTCTCCCCTGTCTGCCAGTCTCTCTCAAATAAATAAATAAATAAATAAATAAAATCTTTAAAATATATTTTAATATATGATGAAGTTACTTTCCATCCCTTGTCTGAAGGAATTTCTGAAGAAATCTTAAATTTCTTTTCTGAAGTTCCACTATCATGAGTCTAAATTTGGTTGATTGTTTTGTGTCTTGACAGTGGGTTTTTTCTTGTATATATGTCTCAGCTTTTGGTTGAATGATGGCCACCCTATGTAGAATAGCGGAGATTAAGGTTTATGTGTAGAAATAGGGAGCTCTTTTTCTGCTAGACTGTTACTGTGTGGAGTTTACTTAATTTACTCAAGAGGTGAGTTGGGTTTGTTTTTTGTTGTTTTTATTATTGCTATGGTTCCTCCCAGTTGATCACTGGTTTCCATTTTTTTTGGAAATTCCTTCTAACCCTTAGAGTAGGGTTAGAAGTTGGAATATTCTTTTAATGGTTCTGTTCTACCCTCAGATTTATATATTTCTTATCAATATGAACACCAAGAAATGAGGCTTTTCCCCTCACTCTTGTAACTCTTCCCCTGAGTTAGACTACAGTCACACGTTCCTAGTTGATCACTGGGTGACAATAAGTGGCATGGGGTCATCCTGTCTTGTGCTGCTAAGGCCTCGGTTGTAGGCATGCCCTATCTCTTGATCTTGAGAAGAGCGATCTTTCTGTGATCCAGCCTTTACGCCGTGGGTAGCATTAGGGTACCTCTAATGGTCTGGATCCAAGATGGATTATTGTCCCTTTTCCAGAGGCTGAGGATTATTTTTTGCTTCCTTCCATTTGCCTCAAAGACTCTTTACCTATGCCCTGGCTGCTTATGATTTTTTCTCTGTGGGGGAGATAGGAGAAAAGGATCCAGCTGTGGCTTTGTGCCCATCCTACAGTCAGTGGAAGAGAAAAGCTATTCCTGGCCCATCCCACCCCCACCTCGCCCTGGCCAACACCACAGAAGGAGGCTGTCTCATGGTTTCCCACTCCACCCCATTTTTCTCATGAGCACTGTATTAATTCACCAGGCCTGCCATAACAAAGGACCTTAAACAACAAAAAATTATTGTCTTGCAGGCCAGAAGTCCAAAATCAAGAGGTCAACAGGGCTGGCTCTTTGTGATGGCTGTGAGAGAAAGATATGTTTCGGGCCTCTACCTGACTTGTAGATAGCCATCTTCTCTCTATGTACCTTCACATCATTTTCCTTGTATGTATATCTCTGTCCAAATTCCTCCGTTTTGTGAGAATACGGCCATATTGGATTAGAACTCACCTAATGACCTCATGTAAACTTGATTACCTCTGTAAAGACCCTATCTTCAAATAAGGTCACATTCTGAGGTACTAGAGATTATGACTTCAACATATAAATTTCAACTCATTAGAAGCACCCCATGCCTAGAAATGGGTGTAGACTCCTCTTGTGTCTATAGCTCCCACAGATGCTCTTCTTTCGCACTGGCCACAGCTGACGTTTAGCAGTTTGTTAAAAATTTTAACCAAAGTATTTTGACCTGCTTCTATGGTGGTTTTGTCTTTTGTCCAGTGCTCTGATTTAGGGAAAGCAGTGTTATGTCTGTATTTCTCCTCGGGAATTGTCCGTCTTTCCTTGGATTCCAGGCTACTTGCTTGCTGAGGTTTTGAGAAATGTTATAGTCTTATTGATTATCTGGCTTTTCTTTACAGTTGGATGAAAGTGATACTCTTTCTAGCTTTCTACATACTAAGAGAGAAAAAACGGCAGCTTTAAAATTTCACTTTCCAATTGTTCATTGCTATGTGAGAAAATATGTATGATTTTCATTTTATTGAGCTTGCATCTTGTAACTTTTCTAAACTCACTTATTAGCTCTAGTGGCTTTTTGAGGTATACTCCCTAGGATTTTCTATGTAGATAATTTTATAATTTGAAAATGGAAAGTAGAGATCATTTTAATTCTTAATTTTCAATGTAGACACCTTTTATATATTTGTTCAATTAAAAAAACTAATTTTATTGGCTAGGACCTTCAATATAATGTGGAATAGCAGTGGCACGAGTGAACTTTTCTTGTTCACTCCGGAGGAAAGCATTCAGCCTTTCACTATGATGTATCATGTTAGCTGATGGATTTTTTTCTAAATGCCCTTTATCAGGTTTAAGGAAGTTTCTGCCATTCCTAGTTTGCTGATAGTTATTTACTATGAATGCATGTTGAATTTTATCAAATGCTTTTTAACAAAGCATTTTTCAACCAGGTTGATTCTTTTTACTTCTTGAGAAGAAATACTCCTTATACGAAAATTATTGAGTGCCTTGAATAAAAAAAATCAATAATGGCTGTAGTCCCAGATTATAAGGAGTATAAAATGAACGCACTGTTTCCTAGTTCTCACTCTCTGATTTACAAACTATTATTCACTATAGATCAGGTTAGTAGAGGTTTCTAATCAAGTGAGAGACTTAGGTACAGAATCATCAAAGGGCTCTCACTTCTAGAGTGGTCCCATATGGGTGATCTCAAAAAAATATTTACAGCTATTTTTAGAAAGATTTATTTATTTATTTGAGAGAGAGAAAGAGAAAGACAGAGCAGGAGAAGGAGCAGTGGGGGGGCGGGGAGAGAGAGAGAGAGAGAGAGAGACAATCTTCCAGCAGATTCCCTCCTGAGGGCAGAGCCCCACATGGGGCTTGATTCCAGGACCCTGAGATCATGACCTGATCTGACACCAAGAGTTGGATACTTCACTGACCGAGCCACCCAGGCGGCCCTACAGCTATTTTTAAAAATTCCATTATTAGTAACTTTTAAATTCTACTGTGTTTTGGGGCATTGTGATAAGTGTCTGGCATCCAGTATCTCATTTAGCCCTAACAAAAACTCTAAAAGGTTGGTATAATCATCTTCAGGATATCACAATGTGTGAGAGTATGAATACTGAAACCAACTGCGAGCGTTCTTATTTCAGCTCTACCACTTACTTGCCGAGTGACAATGAGCAAACCACTTAATTTCACTTAATACATTGTTTCATGCGTAAAATAGGGAAAATAGTGACACCATGATTTGGTTGTTATGATATTTTATGCCTTGGTATATACATTTTTGCATTAAAAAACCCTAAATCAAAGTTAGATGTACTCCCTGTTACTTTACAAACGCAGAAATGGAGATGCATAGAAACAAATGCACACAACTAATACATATCAGAGCTTAGATTAAATTTTGTTTTATTTTTTATTTTTTACTTATATTTTGCTTAGATTAAAATGTAAGCCTAACCCTTCCTAAGAGCATAAAGTAACAGCTGCCCCCACCCCACCCTGCCCTTACGTGGCTGTTATTTCGTGCTCTGGTTAGGAAGAGAATATTTTGCTAGTGTGGCCATATGTCCTAACTTATGGCCTCCTACGATTGTCCATTTTAGATAATAAATTATGTGATTGTCTTAATAACTCACATTTTATTTATGTTTTGGTGGTAGGTTATCATTTCCAGTTCTAAATTTTCCTGTGGCCCAACTTCTCACACACACACACACACATACTGCAGAGTTTATGATGGATTTTACAAGAAAGTTGTAGATGCCATGAGATAAAATAATTTAATGCACTTTGCATTCAAGATATAAATTGCAGTTTAGTAACTCGATGGCTTATGCAGAGTGAACACACACAAATTCAAAAATCTTGTCTTGCACAGACACAATTGCAAACCTACAAGCTCCACACCAATTCCATGTGAGTGGATGCACCCTGACATTGATTACTGTTGAAATCAATTTGGTTTGTTAATAAAATATTATTGGTTGTCCAAACAAGAAAAATATGGTCTCATAATCATTTATAGTTTATGAATGGCTTTTAGGTGTGATTTTTGGGGGGACTTGTTCCGACAGAGAGAGGAAGATAGAGGCTAGGTGGTAATACTAACATACACTTTTTCCCCTGAAGGAGAATTTAGAATTTTCTTAGTAGTTTTATAGAACAACACGTAGTAGTCCTTTATAAACATCCTTATTGTGAAAAAGAATATTTACTGTGAAAAAGTGTTCCTCTGTTGCTGTCACCTTTAAACATATAGTGTGTATGCATCTGTAGAAGCGAAGTATCTTACATATGTCACAACTGAAATATTTGCATGAAGACTCAAAGTGTAAGCCAAGATTTCTTTCCTGCTCTTTATACACCAAGCCTTTATAGAAAACCAAATTCAAACAATTTTATTCTTTGGAGGGTTGGTGATGTTCACACCTCTATAGTTCTCTATATGAGTATTTTCTTTCCAATGTATATTTCAGTTTTAAGATAGTTAATTTAATTCCTTTTGTAATACATGTTATGAGCACGTTTTTTCCGGTTGTCATTGGAGGCCAAACCATAAGCAACGTGTTTAGTCTTCTCCTCACCCAATCATCGTCAGCCTAAAAAACAGACTTTCATCTAAAGAAATTCCCTGTGGAGTAGGAAACACAGCTGCTTCATCCTCCTAGACAGCCTGCAGAGAGATACTATTTTCCTTAGGGGAAAGGACACTCAAGTTTTGAGACTCTAGGTACTGCACCATTGGGGGAAGAGCTGAAAAGAAAATAGACCATCTTTTTCAATTCTATTGTGCAGATTACAAAGAAACTCTTTGTTCAGATTTCATGTCCTCCTCCTCCTTGCTCGATCTTTAGTCTTTTAAAATTCTACCCTTAACTAAATGGGTAAGCTGAAAAAAAGATTAAACTTAAAAATATACCAGGAATACAGAATGAAGAGAGGTGATTGATCTCTGAGTAGGTATCCAACAGTGCGGTGAAATTCTCAAGCAGGTTCCTTTTTATTTCTAAATGGGTTTGATTCAGAGGGATTTTATAGCTGCTAAATCATGCAGTTGGCAGAGATTGCGCGTGCTTCTCACAGTTACTTTGAAAGATGTCAAATTTGGCAAAGGCAGTAAAAATACTGGGATTTACTGAGCTTGCTTTTCCCCCTTCCTCTTAGAGAATGCTCTGAAATCTAGCATGCTCGGAAGTAATGCAGGACAACAGGAGTGTGCAGAAGCACAGATTTCACAGAGAATGTGGCTTTCTCAGGCAGGGTGATGCCACTACACCTCTGGCAAACGCCAGGCAGCCCGTGCCTGCTGCTACAAAAGGCTCCTCTTTACCACCAGTGGGCTTGGTTCAAGCGCCCCTGCACCTGGCATCTGCAGGCTGCTCGTCTCCTTCCAGAGAGGGGGTGTGAAACCACACCCGGGCGTGGGCACATCACACCTCCGTACTGAGACAGTGTGCTCGGCACAAGCACAGCCCTGGACTCGGCGCGCCCTGGCTTGTGTCTCAAGTCCACCAGTAACTCGCGTGACCTCCCCAAGCCCTGACTTTACTATGTGTGGGATAACAGATCACTTCTTTGGATTGGCTAGAGGGTAACTCAGATAGAGTACTCAGGACAGACACCTAGTAAGTGTCAATAGATGCCATTGCATTGTCATTAGTACGTTCATTAAGCGGGATTTGTTCATAAAGTTCACATTTTTTTTTACAATACAAATGATGTGATTGTTACTACTAATACTTATAATACCTCATGTCTGTCCTATCTGGAAGAAAGCAGTGCTGTCTCTCTGTAGGTCCCTAGATATTGTTCTGCTATCAATCAGATTCAGATTTCTATCTCATTTTTGTATACAAAAAATTACTTTTCAAAAAAATTAATTAATTAATTAATTAATTAATTAATTAATTAATTTTAGAGAAAGAGAGCATGCATGTGCACACAAGTGGGGAAAGGGGCAGAGAGAGAGAGGGAGAGGGAATCTCAAGCGGATTCCATGCTGATCAGGGATCCCAGCATGGGGCTTGATCCCACAATACTGAGATCATCCCTGAGCCAAAACCACGAGCTGGTCACTCAACTAACTGAGCCACCCCAGTGGTTTTTGACTTAGGTTTTGTTTTCTTTGGATGAATATCCAGTAGTGGAATTACTGGATCATATGGTATTTCTATTTTTAATCTTTTTTTTGCATTTTATAAATTTATTTTTTTATTGGTGTTCAGTTGACTGGGTGACGGGCACTGAGGTGGGCACTTGATGGGATGAGCACTGGGTGTTATTCTATATGTTGGCCAATTGAACGTCAATAAAAAATTAGCTTTTTTTTTTTTTTAAATTAGCTTTTTAAAGCTAATTTTGTTTCTAGAGTCTAGCTGGTGGCCCATTTGATAGATAAAACATGTATTTTTTTAAAAAAGATTTCGTTTATTCATGAGAGACACAGAGACCCAGGCAGCGGGACAAGCAGGCTTTTTGCAGGGAGCCTGATGCAGGACTCGATCCCAGGACCCAGGGATCATGCCCTGGGCCGAAGGCAGACACTCAACCACTGAGCCACCCAGGGGCCCCAGACAAAGCATGTATTAATACACAAGAGTTCAGTATAACTGAAGGATGCACCCAACTGGCTTAGGTAATCTGCTGAGAAATTGCTCATCCATAGCGGATCACATATAAATCCTTTCCTAAAATCCATTGACATCCACAGCTCAAACAAGCTTTGAATATAGGCAGGAAATCACAGCAGTGCTGTAATTCTAAGCGCTTCCATTTTTCATGTCAAGGGCTCTATAAATATGGCTTTTTAAAATGTATTTAGCTATGTACTATTCACTGTGACAATTTAAAGCATTTGATCTTTACAACAATCCTACCATCCCCATTTCCATATGAAGACACATTCTTATTTTGGGGAAAAATTCTATTAGTTAGTATGATCTTTGACTTGAATATTCTGAGATTCATTCATTAAGTCATTTATTTTTATTCAAGCAGGGACAGCCCATCTTATCCATTACTCTAAACCCTAATGACCAGCACAGTGCCTGACACATGGTGCACATTCATTAAATATTTTAATTAAGCATATACATATATTTTAATAAAGGGATTCTGAAGAACTGTAATGTCTTCTTTGTCTATATCCCTTTCAAAACCTATTCCTAACTATAATAAAGTATACAAGCCCCTGGTCGCTTGAAATAATGGTGAGACTGGATTAAGGTGGAAACCAAGACTGTTCAAGCATCAGGGATTATTCAAAACTGTGACTAAGCCTCTATTATTGGGCTAACAGGATTTGGGCAGAAATTAAGCCATCAAGACAAGTAAGACGGTGGAAGCACTTACCTAAATCTTCCAACTCTCCCAACTGGGATAAATATAAATGAGAAGACCCAATCTTGTAGACAATTGGTAGATAAAATTAGGGACAGTTACTGTTCGTCACGTTCTCATATTTTCCCTAAAGAAGCCCAAAGAATAGGCTTAAAAATAAGGGTTGGTCTGTTGCACATCCTCCCATTAAATGCATCCATGTCTCCTTGGGGCCTTTTAAATTCAGGGCAAATTCTTCTGTGGCCTACCAGACCCCATGGGACCCTGGCCCTTCCCCTCCAGCTGCCCCTCACCTTCTGTACTCTACACATGCTGTTCTGGATTCTCAAGATCCCTTTTCCCGGCCTGTTCCCTTGCCTGGAGGGGCTCTCAGCTCTTGTCCTGCCCCACTCTTTTGATCCTTCAGTTTGAGCTCGAATGGTATCCTCAGGCAGGCCTTCCCAGACAATCGCATCTAAACTTGACCATAGTGCCTTGTAGATGTCAGCTTGTGATAAATGCAGTGAAAGGGTTCATCTTCGCTTCATACATCTCATTTCTAAACGTATGATGTAAGCAAGTAAGTTTTGTGTGAGCAGGGGGCTATTTTTTTGTTGGCGCCATATTTAAGATTGGTAAAAGCCTAGAATTTGGTATGTCTTCAATAAATATTTGTGATCTCTACTACTGTCTGAAGAAGACATGGCTGTGTACTATGGGATGGTCTAAAATGTAGAAGATTTATGATTTTGTGATTACAGGTCATTTTTAAAAAATTCATTTTTGTTCAATTATTACACTTATTCAAGTATAATTAACAAAATGTTAGTTTCAAGTGTACAGTGTAATGATTCAACAATTCTGTACATTTCTTAGTGTTCATCCAGGTAAGTGTACTCTTAATCCCCTTTATTTCACCCACCCACCTCCCCTTTGGCAACTACCCGTTTGTGTCCTCCGTATTTAAGAATGTGCTTTTCATTTGTCTCTTTTCTTGTTTGTTCATGTGTTTTGTTTCTTGTTTTTAACTGTTTTGTTTTTCATTCCTGTGAGGTATAACAGTGTTATATTAGTTTCCAGTATACAACGCAGTGATTCAGGAGTTCCTCACATCACCCCGTGCTCATCATGACACATGCACTTCTTAATCCCCATCACTGATTTAACCCACCCCCCACCCCATCCTTTCTAATAACCATCAGTTTGTTCTCTATAATTAAGAGTCTGTTTCCTCATTTGTCTCTTTTTCCCCTTTGCTCATTTGTTTTGTTTCTTAAATTTCATATATGAGTGAAATCATATGGTATTTGTCTTTCTCTGATGGACTTATTTCATTTAGCTTTAAACCATCTAGGTCCATCCATGTTGTTGCAAATGGCGAGATCTCATTCTTTTTCATGGTTGTATAATATTCCAGTGTGTGTGTGTGTGTGTGTGTGTGTGTGTGTGTGTGTGTGTGCATGCGCGCCACATTGTCTTTATCCATTCATCTACTCATGGTCACTTGGATTGTTTCCATATCTTGGCTATTGTCGATAATGCTGTAATAAACAGAAGTGCAGACGTCTTTTTCAATTAGTATTTTTGATTTCTTTGGGTTAATCCTCAGTAGGAATTACTGGATCATAGGGTAATTCTACTTTTAGATTTTTTTGAAGAGTCTCCATACTTTTTTCCACAGTGGCTGCACCAATTTAAATTCCCACCAACAGTGCATGAGAGTTCCTTTTTCTCCATATCTTTGGCAACACTTGCTGTTTCTTAAGTTTTTGATTTTAGCCATTCTGACAAGTGTAAAGTGATATCCCATTGTGGTTTTACTTGTACTTCCCTGATGATTAGTGATGTTAAGCATCTTTTTATGTGTCTGTTGGCCATCTATATATCTTATTTTGAAAACTGTCTATTTTTCCTCTGCGTGCTTTTAAATTGGATTATTTGTTTTTTCAGTGTTGAGTTGCATAAGTTCTTTATATATGTTGGATATCAACTCCTTATTGGATATATGATTTTCAAATATCTTCCATGATCATAGTTCTTGAAACGACTGTGGACATTATGATAACCTGAGAATTAGAGACCAGCACTGAAATTTCTCTGCCAAAACCTGCACAAATAGAACCAGAAGCAAATGAAAATCTGTATGGAATTTGAGAGGATTCAGAGAGGGTTGCGATGGTTAATTTTATGTGTTACCTGGCTGGTCCATGGTATCAAGATATTTCATCAAATGTTATTCTAGATTTTTCTGTGAGGATGCTTTTGGATGGATTTGCATTTTAATTGGCGGACTTTACTGCCTTCCACACTGTGGGTGGGCCTCATGCAATCAGTTGAGGGCCTGAACAGGTAAAAGGCTGACCTCTGAGCAAGAGGAATTTTGCCATAGACAGGCCTTCAGACTTGGACTGCAGTATTAGCTCTTTCCTGAGTCTCCAGCCTGCCCCCCCTGTGGATTTTGAACTTGCTAGCTTTTATAATCATGTGAGACAATGTCTTAAAACAAATCTCTGTATATACACATCCTGTTGGTTTTGTTTTTCTGGAGAAACCTGACACATAGAAGGGCATTTGGATGAAGGATCGAAAGTGCTCTGAAAAGGTCGGGGGACATTGCAATTGTCATAGCAGATTTATCACAGTCGATGAGACCTTGGCTGGGATGGCCTTACTTCGATGTCTTAGAGGGCAGTAGTCATATCCGGGAATCTGTCCAATGAAGCGGCTTTTCTCTTACTGGCTTGAGAGTGTGCAAAGGGTTCAGTTTAGGAAATGAGCAGAGACAGTAGGCGGCAAGTGACCGGATAGAGTTAAGAGGGATCCATAGATGCAATACGCAACTTTCCTAGGAAACGATGGAACGGGAATTTAGTAACAAAGCAAAGGCGATCATCATGTCACACGTTTTATCCGCATTACCTCCCTAATACCCATAAATAAGGCGATGGTAGCAGTCACTAGAAGTGAGAGAACTGTTGACTCGGAAGAATGCAATTCGTTCGCCAACTTTTCGTAGCTAGTAGGTGCTGACATCGGGACTCACGCCCAAGCATGCTGCTTCCAACATCTGTCTTGGCCCACTGTGGCGTTTCCTTTATTCCTCCAGCTCCGCGACACCTGAGGGTGGAGGCTCTTCCAGCTTTCGTACGTAGATGTTCATACTGAACCGGTGGCTCCGTGGACTAAAAGAAAACTATTTTCTGCATTTTCAGTGGCTTCACTATTGAAAAAGTTAGTGTCATCATGTGGACATAACACCTAATACCATGTTTCATGTTTGAAGTCTCCGCCTCCATGAAATTCCATGCAGCGTGTTTCAGAGCAGTGCATCCGTTTCCCCTGGAAGATCTGGACTTTACTTTGGGCTTGGGGTCATTGCTCAGTGGGGTGGGTGGACACATGGTGGGACCCGCTGCGGCCCTTTGGGTTTCAAGTGTACTTGAGCAGGACTTTTCTTTTAAGAGGCTCTACATTCCTGGGTCACCTCTCCGCCTCTGCTGCAATCAAGCACACTCCTCTCCACTGTCAAGAAGCTCAGGAAGAGTAGGGGCTGAATGTACAGACTCTAGAACTTACTTTTCCGGGAAAACCATCTCTATCTAAGTTCCCAGCGCCCTTCCCTCCACGTCGCATGTCCTGTGCCTGCCGCTTTGTCATCAGCATGGCAGTAAGAAGCTCAAGGCCGTTTCCCTCAGACGGTGCTGCAACTCTCCATGCTCAAGCTCGTCTGTTCCTCGCGCGCCTGCTTTCACACCTAACATCCTGGAGGTCTCTGCTCAGACTCGAGGCGCCCAGTGCGCCGGGAGACAAGGGGACAGCCCGGTGCCATCTCCCAGGAGAGGGGATCCTCGAGTAATGGGCAGGAGGAGGCTCTGGGAATTAGGGATTCCTGCAGGGAGCGGCCAACCAGAGGAGCTGGAGCCCGGGGAGGCTGCATGAGAATTTGGATGTTTTCTCATATTTTAATAGGAAACAGCAAATTTTCACACAAAAAGAAACACCATTTGACACATGCAAGAAGCCCGTTCTGGGGTCAGAAATTCTTCCCCGGGCTCTTCAGGCATCTGTCTGCCGGCATCCCCGGGAGGTCAAAGGCCATTTTCCCTTCTGGTTCCTAAATCTCCAAGGCTGGCTCTGAGCTGCAGCCAGCAGGCGTCTATCCAAACGGAACATCAAGCATATTTTCAGTCTCGCTGTCTGTCCACGCAGCCAGTCTCCTTCTGTCGCTAGCTTGGGGGGTTATATCTGCTTTTGGGCGCAGCACAAGGGTGACACTTTTGCAGCCTTATCATGCAGCTACGGTCCATGTGTTCTCTTGTCCAAGCAAGTCTGTCTCATAGAATTATAATGCCCAAACCAACCTTGCCTTCCTCACACCGTATTTTATGGCACATGGGCCTGCAAGATACCTGGAACATCCCCCTACCCCGAGATGTGATGTTTCCGAAGAGAAGTAACAACAACAACAACACTGGAAAAACTGCCTAATTTCTCTTCTTTCGGGGGGGAGGGGCAAGACGGCGGCAGAGCAGGGTCTCCAGGTCACCTGTCCTCAACAAATTACCTAGAAAACCATCCAATCATCCTGAAAATCTACGAATTCGGCCTGAGATTTAAAGAGAGACCAGCCGGAACGCTACAGGGAGAAGAGTTCGAGCTTCTATCAAGGTAGGAAGACGGGGAAAAAGAAATAAAGACACAAAAGGCCTCCAAGGGGGAGGGGCCCCGAGGAGCCGGGCTGAGGCCGGGGCGAGTGTCCCCAGGACAGGAGAGCCCCGTCCCGGAGGAGCAGGAGCTGCACCGATCTTCCCCGCGAAAGGGGCCGGCAGGGAGCTGGAGCAGGACCCAGGAGGGCGGGGATGCCCTCGGGCTCCCGGGGACAGTAACAGAGGAACTGCGCCCCGGGAGATGCGCCGAGCTCCCTAAAGGCTGCAGAGCGCGGAGGGACCCGGAGCAGCTCGGAGGGGCTCGGGCGGCGGCTCCGCGGAGGGGGCTGCGCGGCTCCGGGAACAGCTCGGAGGGGCTCGGGCGGCGGCTCCGCGGAGGGGGCTGCGGGGCTCCGGGAACAGCTCGGCGGCGGCGGCTCGGGCGGAGGAAGAAGCTCCGCGGAGGGGGCGGCGCGGCTCCGGGAACAGCTCGGAGGGGCTCGGGCGGCGGCTCCGCGGAGGGGGCCGCGGGGCGGGAGCGCGAATCCAACAGCGCAGGCCGCGGAGCACAGGGCGCCGGGACACAGCCCAGGATCCGGCCTCCCCCGGGACAGGCAGAGGCCGGGAGGGCCCAGGACAGCGAGGACGCTCCTGCCTGGAACTGAGCAGATCAGCGGCCCCGCCCCGGAGCCCCCAGGCCCTGCAGACGGAGAGACCCGGAGCTACTGCGGGGGCTGACCCCAGGGTCCCAGAGCTGCCCCCGCCACTGTGGCTTCCTCCCGGGGCCTCACGGGGTGAACAACCCCCACTGAGCCCTGCACCAGGCAGGGGCAGAGCAGCTCCCCCAAGTGCTCACACCTGAGAGTCAGCACAGCAGGCCCCTCCCCCAGAAGACCAGCGACACGGACCAGGTCCAGGGGAAGTCAAGGGACTTAAAGTACACAGAATCGGAAGATACTCCCCCGTGTTTTTTTGTTTTTGTTTTTGTTTCTGTTTTTTTTTTGTTGTTTTGTTTTGTTTTGTGCTTTTTTTTTTCTCTCTTTCTTCTTGATTTCTGATTGCTTCCCCCACCCCCCCTTTTTTTTCTTTTTTCTCCTTTCTTTCTTTTTCTTCTCTTTTTCCCCTTTTCTTTCTTCTTTCTCTTTTTTCTTTTTCTCTTTTCTTTCCTTCTCTCTCTTTTTCTCCTTTTCCCAATACAACTTTTTTTTGGCCACTCTGCACTGAGCAAAATGACTAGAAGGAAAACCTCACCTCAAAAAAAAGAATCAGAAACAGCCCTCTCTCCCACAGAGTTACAAAATATGGATTACAATTCAATGTCAGAAAGCCAATTCAGAAGCACTATTTTACAGCTACTGGTGGCTCTAGAAAAAACCATAAAGGACTCAAGAGACTTCATGACTGCAGAATTTAGATCCAATCAGGCAGAAATTAAAAATCAATTAAATGAGATACAATCCAAGCTAGAAGTCCTAACGACGAGGGTTAACGAGGTGGAAGAACGAGTGAGTGACATAGAAGACAAGTTGATGGCAAAGAGGGAAACTGAGGAAAAAAGAGACAAGCAATTGAAAGATCATGAGGATAGATTAAGGGAAATAAATGACAGCCTGAGGAAGAAAAACCTACGTTTAATTGGGGTTCCTGAGGGCGCCGAAAGGGACAGAGGGCCAGAATATGTATTTGAACAAATCCTAGCTGAAAACTTTCCTAATCTGGGAAGGGAAACAGGCATTCAGATCCAGGAAATAGAGAGATCCCCCCCTAAAATCAACAAAAACCGTTCAACACCTCGACATTTAATAGTGAAGCTTGCAAATTCCAAAGATAAGGAGAAGATCCTTAAAGCAGCAAGAGAAAAAAAGTCCCTGACTTTTATGGGGAGGAATATTAGGGTAACAGCAGACCTCTCCACAGAGACCTGGCAGGCCAGAAAAGGCTGGCAGGATATATTCAGGGTCCTAAATGAAAAGAACATGCAACCAAGAATACTCTATCCAGCAAGGCTTTCATTCAAAATGGAAGGAGAGATAAAGAGCTTCCAAGACAGGCAGGAACTGAAAGAATATGTAACCTCCAAACCAGCTCTGCAAGAAATTTTAAGGGGGACTCTTAAAATTCCCCTTTAAGAAGAAGTTCAGTGGAACAATCCACAAAAACAAGGACTGAATAGATATCATGATGACACTAAATTCATATCTATCAATAGTAACTCTGAACGTGAACGGGCTTAATGACCCCATCAAAAGGCGCAGGGTTTCAGACTGGATAAAAAAGCAGGACCCATCTATTTGCTGTCTACAAGAGACTCATTTTAGACAGAAGGACACCTACAACCTGAAAATAAAAGGTTGGAGAACCATTTACCATTAAAATGGTCCTCAAAAGAAAGCAGGGGTTGCCATCCTTATATCAGATAAATTAAAATTTACCCCAAAGACTATAGTGAGAGATGAAGAGGGACACTATCTCATACTCAAAGGATCTATCCAACAAGAGGACTTAACAATCCTCAATATATATGCCCCGAATGTGGGAGCTGCCAAATATTTAAACCAATTAATAACCAAACTCAAGAAATACCTTGATAATAATACACTTATACTTGGTGACTTCAATCTAGCTCTTTCTACCCTGGATAGATCTTCTAAGCACAACATCTCCAAAGAAACGAGAGCTTTAAATGATACACTGGACCAGATGGATTTCACAGATATCTACAGAACTTTACATCCAAACTCAACTGAATACACATTCTTCTCAAGTGCACATGGAACTTTCTCCAGAATAGACCACATACTGGGTCACAAATCGGGTCTGAACCGATACCAAAAGATCGGGATAGTCCCCTGTATATTCTCAGACCATAATGCCTTGAAATTAGAACTTAATCACAACAAGAAGTTTGGAAGGACCACAAACACGTGGAGGTTAAGGACCATCCTGCTAAAAGATGAAAAGGTCAACCAGGAAATTAAGGAAGAATTAAAAAGATTCATGGAAACTAATGAGAATGAAGATACAACCGTTCAAAATCTTTGGGATGCAGCAAAAGCAGTCCTGAGGGGGAAATACATCGCAATACAAGCATCCATTCAAAAACTGGAAAGATCTCAAATTCAAAAGCTCACCTTACACATAAAGGAACTGGAGAAAAAGCAACAAATAGACCCCACCCCCAGCAGAAGAAGACAGTTAATTAAAATTCGAGCAGAACTCAATGATATCGAGACCAAAAGAACTGTGGAACAGATCAACAGAACCAGGAGTTGGTTCTTTGAAAGAATTAATAAGATAGATAAACCATTAGCCAACCTTATTAAAAAGAAGAGAGAGAAGACTCAAATTAATAAAATCATGGATGAGAAAGGGGACATCACTACCAACACCAAGGAAATACAAACGATTTTAAAAACATATTATGAACAGCTGTACGCCAATAAATTAGGAAATCTAGAAGAAATGGACGCATTCCTGGAAAGCCACAAACTACCAAAACTGGAGCAGGAAGAAATAGAAAACCTGAACAGGCCAATAACCAGGGAGGAAATTGAAGCAGTCATCAAAAACCTCCCAAGACACAAGAGTCCAGGGCCAGATGGTTTCCCAGGGGAATTCTATCAAACGTTTAAAGAAGAAATCATACCTATTCTACTAAAGCTGTTTGGAAAGATAGAAAGAGATGGAGTACTTCCAAATTCGTTCTATGAGGCCAGCATCACCTTAATTCCGAAACCAGACAAAGACCCCACCAAAAAGGAGAATTACAGACCAATATCCCTGATGAACATGGATGCAAAAATTCTCAACAAGATACTAGCCAATAGGATGCAACAACACATTAAGAAAATTATCCACCATGACCAAGTAGGATTTATCCCCGGGACACAAGGCTGGTTCAACACTCGTAAAACCATCAATGTGATTCATCATATCAGCAAGAGAAAAACCAAGAACCATATGATCCTCTCATTAGATGCAGAGAAAGCATTTGACAAAATACAGCATCCATTCCTGATCAAAACCCTTCAGAGTGTTGGGATAGAGGGAACTTTCCTCGACATCTTAAAAGCCATTTACGAAAAGCCCACAGCAAATATCATTCTCAATGGGGAAGCACTGGGATACTTTCCCCTAAGATCAGGAACAAGACAGGGATGTCCACTCTCACCACTGCTGTTCAACATAGTTCTGGAAGTCCTCGCCTCAGCAATCAGACAACAAAAAGACATTAAAGGCATTCAAATTGGCAAAGAAGAAGTCAAACTCTCCCTCTTCGCCGATGACATGATACTCTACATAGAAAACCCAAAAGCCTCCACCCCAAGATTGCTAGAACTCATACAGCAATTTGGTAGCGTGGCAGGATACAAAATCAATGCCCAGAAATCAATGGCATTTCTATACACTAACAATGAGACTGAAGAAAGAGAAATTAAGGAGTCAATCCCATTTACAATTGCACCCAAAAGCATAAGATACCTAGGAATAAACCTAACCAAAGAGGTAAAAGATCTATACCCTAAAAACTATAGAACACTTCTGAAAGAAATTGAGGAAGACACAAAGAGATGGAAAAATATTCCATGCTCATGGATTGGCAGAATTAATATTGTAAAAATGTCAATGTTACCCAGGGCAATTTAGACGTTTAATGCACTCCCTATCAAAATACCATGGACTTTCTTCAGAGAGTTAGAACAAATTATTTTAAGATTTGTGTGGAATCAGAAAAGACCCTGAATAGCCAGGGGAATTTTAAAAAAGAAAACCATAGCTGGGGGCATCACAATGCCAGATTTCAGGTTGTACTACAAAGCTGTGGTCATCAAGACAGTGTGGTACTGGCACAAAAACAGACACATAGATCAATGGAACAGAATAGAGAACCCAGAAGTGGACCCTGAAATGTACGGTCATCTAATATTCGATAAAGGAGGAAAGACTATCCACTGGAAGAAAGACAGTCTCTTCAATAAATGGTGCTGGGAAAATTGGACATCCACATGCAGAAGAATGAAACTGGACCACTCTCTTGCACCAGACACAAAGATAAACTCAAAATGGATGAGAGATCTAAATGTGAGACAAGATTCCATCAAAATCCTAGAGGAGAACACAGGCAACACCCTTTTTGAACTTGGCCATAGTAACTTCTTGCAAGATACATCCACAAAGGCAAAAGAAACAAAAGCAAAAATGAACTATTGGGACTTCATCAAGATAAGAAGCTTTTGCACAGCAAAGGATACAGTCAACAAAACTCAAAGACAACCTACAGAATGGGAGAAGATATTTGCAAATGACATATCAGATAAAGGGCTAGTTTCCAAAATCTAGAAAGAACTTATTAAACTCAACACCAAAGAAAGAAGCAATCCAATCATGAAATGGGCAGAAGACATGAAGAGAAATCTCACAGAGGAAGACATGGACATGGCCAACAAGCACATGAGAAAATGCTCCGCATCACTTGCCATCAGGGAAATACAAATCAAAACCACAATGAGATCCCACCTCACACCAGTGAGAATGGGGAAAATTAACAAGGCAGGAAACAACAAATGTTGGAGAGTATGCGGAGAAAAGGGAACCCTCTTACACTGTTGGTGGGACTGTGAACTGGTGCAGCCACTCTGGAAAACTGTGTGGAGGTTCCTCAAAGAGTTAAAAATAGACCTGCCCTACGACCCAGCAATTGCGCTTTGGGGGATTTACCCCAAAGATTCAGATGCAATGAAACGTCGGGACACCTGCACCCCGATGTTTCTAGCAGCAATGGCCACAATAGCCAAACTGTGGAAGGAACCTCGGTGTCCATCGAAAGATGATGGATAAAGAAGATGTGGTTTATGTATACAATGGAATATTACTCAGCAATTAGAAACGACAAATACCCACCATTTGCTTCAACGTGGATGGAACTGGAGGGTATTATGCTGAGTGAAATAAGTCAATCGGAGAAGGACAAACAGTGTATGTTCTCATTCATTTGGGGAATATGAATAATAGTGAAAGGGAATATAAAGGAAGGGAAAAGAAATGTTGGGAAATATCAGGAAGGGAGACAGAACATAAAGACTCCTAACTCGGGGAAATGAACTAGGGGTGGTGGAAGGGGAGGAGGGCGGGTGTTGGAGGGGAATGGGTGACGGGCACTGAGGTGGACACTTGACGGGATGAGCACTGGGTGTTTTTCTGTATGTTGGTAAATTGAACACCAATAAAAGTTAATAAAAAAAAAAAAGGCAAAAAAAAAAATTTCTCTTCTTTCTCAAGTTTTCTCAAACTAGCGACCATTGACATTTTGGGCTGCAAAATTCCCTGCTGTGGGGGCTGTCCTGTGCGCTGCGGGGTGCTGCGCAGCCTCCCGGCCTCTAGCCACTGGGTCCCAGAAACACCTACAAGCTGGGACGACCGAAAGCTTCTCCAGACATTGCCAAATGCTTCCCGGAAGGTAAAACGGTCCCTCGTTGAGATCCTTGACCTCACCCCTCTCTCTCTTCCTCATGCGCGTGCCCACGCACGCCCCAGAGCACTTTGAAGGGACACGTCAGTTCTTACTAAATTGACGGTTGTATGCGTGATACTTACATGGTTTTCTGTGCTTGACTATGGAGGAAATTCTTTCACATCTGAAAATACACCGCTTGCTGTTTCTCTAAAGACAAAACTTGGGGTTCTGCAAATGTGTAGGCCTTGCAGAAAGCCTCAGAACCGTCTGGAGTTGAACCGACTCCCCAAATGCGACATACCTGCCCTGGAGCTTGCAGATGGAAAGTGCAGGAGGAGCGGGGTGGGGGGACAGGATGTGAGAATCATCTCAACTTTATAAAAATGAAAGCTTAAGAATAAATTGCTTTTAGCTCCCAAACAATCCTGGCTCCTGGATTTCAATTCCAGGAGTAATAAAAGCTTCTTTCAATTGCTCTCCACTCTGCGTAATGGCGCAGGGTCAGAACAATAGCAGAGAGGTCCTCTGTGCAGAGAGGCAGTTTACCCATTAGTTGTACTGATGCTGAGCGACAAGGGTCTGGCTTTGCCTGCAGACTGGTGTGAATGGCAGTCCCCTTGCTTCTCTGAGTGGGATTTAAAAAAGAAAAAAAACCCCACAAATTAATGCAAGTTACCCATCTCAGCCTGTGTGCCTTTCCCAAAAGTTGCAGAATTTCAGGCCCATCATGCAGATGAGCCCCCTGAACCCCAAGTAGGGGCCCTCAGGTCTTGAGTATGAAAAAAGTTCTGATTCATGGATTCAAGTTGCTTAAAGTCTTTCTTTTTATTATTATTAAATATTTTATTTATTTATTCATGAGAGACAGAAAGAAAGAGAGAGAGAGGCAGAGACACAGCAGAGGGAGAAGCAGGCTCCCCGCAGGGAGCCCGACGTGGGACTTGATCCCGGGACCCCAGGGTCACACCCTGGGCCAAAGGCAGGCGCTAAACCCCTGAGCCACCCAGACGCCCCCCTGCTTAAAGTCTTAAACACTGGAGTTCTGTGGGGATTTATCTTGGACTCTCCACTTTACTTATTTTGCATCATTTCTTTATATGATCTAATCTATTCTCATTAACTCTAGAGACTGTTGATTCTCAATTATACACCAGCCATCCTACCTTCTTTCTCAAACTTTGGGCTTGTGAGCAGTTTGCTGGGTATATCCACCTAGAATCCAAAGAAATTTCAATTTAATACATTAAAAACTTGATGGTTATTATCTTTTCCTTAGCCACTGCTAATGTCTTTATTTCTAGGTCTACTAAGAGTTCCAGCACCTTCCTGGCCATTCATTTCAGAAACATGGGGGTATCATTAATTCTTCCTTTTCCCTCCTGTTCTCCAATTCTATATTTGGCTTTCCATTAAGTCTGCTGTTTTTTTTTTTCCCTCCATTTACATTTATTTATTTATTTATTTATTTATTTATTTATTTATTTATTTCTGTCCTCTTTTCTTTATTTCTATCATTAGTGTCCTAATAAATGTCAACATCTTTCTCCCTTCTCCCCCATCTCTAGTCTTGCTTGCTTTAAGTGTAGCCTTCTTATAGCAGCCAGAATGAGTTATCTGGAAAAGGAATCTACGATGCATCCCTCCCCACTCTAAAGACTGGTTTTCTATTGAATTGAGCCCAACACTTTTTACACTTCATGACATGATCCCTGTCTACTTCTCCAGCCGTGCTTGCTTTGACTTGTCCCAGCAGCAAGTTATCTTATGATTTAGCAACATAGAGTATCTTTTTTCTACATTCTATGGGCCAGGAATGCAGATAAGGCCCAGCAAGGATGGCTTTTCTCTGATCCATATCATCTGGGGATTCAGTTGGGAAGACTTAATTAAGGCTGAAGTGCAAAAGCTTCTTATCTTGAAGGAAGACATAGACACGGCCAACAAGCACATGGGAACATGTTCCACATCACTTGCCATTGGGGAAATACAAAGCAAAACCACAATGAGATCCCACCTCACACCAGTGAGAACAGGGAAAATTAACAAGGCAGGAAACCACAAATGTTGGAGAGGATGTGGAGAAAGGGGAACCCTCCTGCACTGTTGGTGGGAATGTGACCTGGTGCAGCCACTCTGGAAAACTGTGTGGAGGTTCCTCAAAGAGTTAAAAATAGACCTGCCCTACGACCCAGCAATTGCACTGCTGGGGATTTACCCCAAAGATACAGATGCAGTGAAACGCCGGGACACCTGCACCCCGATGTTTCTAGCAGCAATGTCCACAATAGCCAAACTGTGGAAGGAGCCTCGGTGTCCATCGACAGATGATGGATAAAGAAGTTGTGGTCTCTGTATACAGTGGGATATTCCTCAGCCATTAGAAACAACAAATACCCACCATGTGCTTTGACATGGATGGAACTGGAGGGTATTATGCTGAGTGAAGTAAGTCAATTGGAGAAGGACAAACATTATATGTTCTCATTCATTTGGGGAATATAAAAACTAGTGGAAGGGAATAAAGGGGAAAGGAGAAAAATGAGTGGGAAATATCAGAAAGGGAGACAGAACATAAGGACTCCTAACTCTGGGAAATGAACTAGGGGTGGTGGAAGGGGAGGTGGGCGGGGGGTGGGGGTGAATGGGTGACGGGCACTGAGGGGGACACTTGATGGGATGAGCACTGGGTGTTATTCTATATGTTGGCAAATTGAACACCAATAAAAAATAAATTTATTAAAAAAAAAAGGCTGAAGTGGCTCTAGGCCTGGGGACTAGAGTGATCCAAAGGCTCATCTACGCTGGCCTGCCACAGAAGCTAGGACAGTCACCAGAGCGCCTGCCTGGTTTGATTGGTTCGCAGCACGGTGACCGCATGGGGTTGGGCTTCTTACAGCACGGTTCAGGGCTCTGAGCCCAAGTATCTCGCTGCACAAGGTGGAAGCCCTGTGAATCCCACAGAATAACTTCAGGCAGCTCCTGTTCGTCAAAGCAATCACAGGCCGAGGTATAATAAAGAACATACCCGATCTCTATCCCTGGTTCCTGGCACAGCTTCAAAAATCCTTGGGACCTTCTGAATGACCAGGGTGTCCTTTGTTATCCATAATCACTCCCTTTCAGCCATATCTGAATTTATGCAGTGAGGTGAATTACAGTGAGGCCTCCAGCTGGCTTCAGTGTGAGGGCTGGTGGGTAGAAAAGGCAACTGTATGGTTAAAGGGAATCTTCGGTCTTACCCCCTGACCTCTGGGGAGGGTAGAGGGGCTGGTGAGCTTTCTGGTTGATGAAAAACTGAGCTACCAGGAGGGTGATGTACTCTGACTTCATGGGGACAGAAACTCTCAGGTGTGGGACCCCTGCCTTGCGTGCCTGTTCAACTGGCTGTACGTTTGTATCCTTTATAATAAAACGCTGACGTCCATTATAGGACTCTCTGAGCCCCTCAACCTGTGGAGTCTGTGCTAACCCTAGGTAGTGAAAATTTAATTGAATTATAGGACATCCAGTTTGTTTTAGAAAATTGATGTTGGAAAGCACAGCCCCACCCAGATTCAGAGTAGGGGACATAGACCTCTTGATGACAGGAGTATCAATACTCCTCTTATCTTATTTTTTTCCCAGCTATAATGAGGTATGATTTTGTACCCTGAAACTTAACTGAATTTGTTGATTAGTTCTAAGAGTTTTTTGGTGGCATCTTTAGGGTTTTCTATATACACATCATGTAATCTGAAATTAGTGACAGTTTTATTCCTTCTTTCTGATTTGGGCGCCTTTTATTTATTTTTCTTGCCTAATTCTAGTATTATGTTAATTAAAATTATGAGTGGACACTTGTTTTATTCTGATCTTAGAGGAAGAGTTTTAGCTTTACACCATTGACTATGATGTTAGCTGTGGGCTTCTTATAAATGGCTTTTATTATGTTGAGGTACATTTCATCTATACATAGTTCGTTGAAAGTTGTTAGCATGAAAGGATGTTGAATTTTGTCAAACGCTTATACTATATCTACTGAGATCATCATATGATTTTTTATCCTCATCATGCTAATGCTATGTAGCCTGTTTGTTGATTTGCAATGTTAAATATACTTTTGTTTCAGAAATAATTCCACTTGGTCTTGACATATGATGCTTTTACTGTTCTGTTGAATTTGGCTTACAAGTATTTTGTTAAGGATATTTTAATCTATATTCATCAGGAGTATTGGCCTGTAATTTTCTTCTCTTGTAATGTCCTTGTCTGGCTTTGATATGAGGATAATGCTGGCCTTAAAAAATACGTTTAGAAGTCTTCCTTTCTTTCTTTCTTTCTTTTTTTTTTTTTGGAAGAGTTTGAGAAGGACCTGTATTAATTCTCCTTTGAATGTTTGGTAGGATTTACCAGGAATGCTGTCTGGTCCTGGAATTTTGTTTGCTGAGAGGCTTTTAGTTACTCATTCAATCTCCCTACTAGGGATTGTTTTCTTTTTTTTTTTTTTTTCAGATTTCTTTTTCTTCGTGATTCAGTATTAGAAGGTTATATGACTCTTGAAATTTATCCATTTTTTTCTAGGTTGTCCAATTTACTGGTCTGTATTTGTTCATTGTCCTCTATGTTATCCTCTGTGTTTCTGTGGTATCAGGTGTAACATCTCCTCTTACCTTATTTATTTGACTCTTCTCTCTTTTTCTTTGTGAGTCTAGCTAAAGGTTTGTGAATTTTATTTATCTTTTCAAAGAACCAAATTTTAGTTTCATTTGATCTTTTCTATTGCCTTTTAGTCTTTACTTCATTTACTGCTTTCTTCTACTAACTTTGCACTGAGTTTGTTCTTTTTCTAGTTCTTTAGATGTAAAGCTAGGTTGTTTATTTGAGCTTTTTCTGTTTTGTTAATGTGGTCCTCAATTTCCTCCTTAGAATTGCTTTACTGTTCTTATAAGTGTTGATACTTTATGTTTCTATTTTATTTAGCCTCAAGATACTTTTTGATTTCACTTTTGATTTCCCCTTTGATCTACTGATTGTTCAAGATTGTGTTGATTTTCATGTATTTTGAACTTTGAAGTTTTAGTCTTATAATTAATCTCTAGTTTCATATCATTAGTAGAAAAAGTGGGAAAAAGATTCTTCATATGATTTCAGTGTTCTTAAACTTCTAAGACTTGTTTTGTATCCTGACATATATGATCCATCCTGAAAAATATTCCATGTACTTCAGAAAAAAATATGTATATCCTGCTGCAGTTGAATAGAATGTTCTGTATGTGTCTTTTAGGTCCATCTAGTCTAACATGTCATTTAAGTTCTTATTGATTTTCTGTCTGGATGATTATCCATTGTTGGAAGTAGGGTATTCAAGCCCCCCTTATAGTTGTATTGCTGTCTATTTCTCCCTTCATATCTGTTAATCTTTGCTTCACATATTTAGGTGTTCCTATATTGGGTGCAAAAATATTTAGAACTATTATATCTTCTTGATGAATGACCTCTTTATTATTATATGATGACCTTCTTTGTCCTTTGTCTCTTATAACAGTTTTTGGCTTAAAGTTTACTTTATGTGATATAAATATAGCTTTCATTGCCCTTTTTTTGTGTGTTTCCATTTGAATATGATACCTTTTTCCATCTTTTCACTTTCTATTTGTGTCCTTAAATCTGAAGTAAGTCTAGGGACTCCTGGGTGACTCAGCTTGAGCGTTTGCTGTCTGCTCAGGGCGTGATCCTGGAGTCCTGGGACTGGGTCCCACATCAGGGTCTTTGAAGGGAGCCTGCTTCTCCCTCTGCCTATGTCTCCACCTCTCTCTGTGTGTCTTTCATGAATAAATAAATAAAATCTTTTTAAAAAATCTGAAATAAGTCTCTTGTAGGTAGCATTTAGTTGGGTCTATAAAATCTATTCAGCCACTCTAGGTACTTTGATTGGAGAGTTTAGTCTATTTACATTTAAAGTAATTATCAATGGATATGGACTTATTATTGCCATTTTGATAATTGTTTCCTGGCCACTTTATAATTGCTTTGTTCCTTTCTTCTTGTCTTGCTCTCTTTCTTTGTAATTTGATGATTTTTTTCTATAATGGCATGCTTTTATTTACTTCTCTTTATCAGTTTGTATATACTATAGGTTTTTGATTTTTGTTTACCATGAGGCTTACATAATACATCTTATAACAGTCTACTTTAAGCTGATGACTTCAATGCATATGAAAGCTCTACATTTTTACACTCCTCTCCCATTTTATGTTTTTGGTATATTATGCTGCATATATTTCTGAAACATGTTAATTCAGAGACTGTAACTGCATAATGTGTAACTAGTTACTATCTCCTCCTTTGGTTATGTAGATATTGTCAACCAGTAAGAATACTCTAACTACATAGGTATTAACTTGACCTCAGAATATTTTTTAATACAAAATTAAAAAATATTTTCTCAGCTTCTTGGATTATACTCTTCTCTATTTTTAATCAGAAAATAACTTACCTTTCTCGATTATTTGATTTTTATATCATTAATGTTTGGCTTTTAAATGTATTATTGGAGGAGATGGAGTTGGTAGGAAACATAAAAAAGGCAATCATAATTGACTGGATATTGATTAAATGCCACACTATTTGTGTACATCATCTTTAGTTCTATCAACAGTTATCTAATGTAAGTATTATCTCCATCATGCAATGAGCCAATTGGAATTCAAAACGTTAAAATCATTTGCAGAAGGCCCCATAACTGGTAAATATGGTATAGGCAGATTTAAACACAAGCAATTCTATTTCAAGATTTCCTTCACTTGTCTTTCTTTGGAATGCCACTGTACTCCATCACTGTGCCTCTGTATGAAGGGACTCTCTCCCTTGACTTTCACATGACTGCTGGACACTGATGCCTTCATCAAGTGACAGTGAAGTTAATAAGAGGCATGTGGTCTCTTGTCTAGCCACGTACTTCCTCTTCTGGACTATTCTGAATAGGAATCAGTTTTCTGATGATCTCAGAGGCAAAAGTAGAAGTAAGTAGAAGTAAGCTTTACTTTTATTCTCCAGATCCCAATAAGATACAAGGTGAAGGAATTTAATGGTTACTTTCTCATCCGTTCGAATAGTGGCCAGCAAGAAACTGTCGAATCAGCGGTAGCATGGACCAAGTTCAGGCTCTGCTGTCTTAGGATTCTCCAGAGAGACACCGGGTCATTGGGCTTTCCCTTCTGAAGCTCACGGAATATTATTTTGATTCTTATTGGAAGGATCAGGAAGAAATGGTTAGGCTCCCTTACTATATTAAATGTACTCAGTTTTGGGAGCAGCATCATTCAGACACAAATCCTTTACAATATGTATATTTAAATAAATATGTATTGCTATATTTTATATAGGCTAAACTAACCCTCCCACTTCGAAAACAGTATTGTTGCCCCAACTGAAATTGCTCTAATTAATGGCACCAAGCAACTTTCTCTCTAAGGCTTAAAGGTTTCAATTACTTCAGGAGACAATCTGGTAACTGAAGATAGAAATTCTTACCTTTAAGTGGTATTCACTAAGAATTTCATCCCACTGGGGTGATACAGAAGAATCTTACCAGTGCACTTTCTTTCTCCAAGGAAAAGGTGTAGATGAAGAAGCAGTGTGTACCTGAAAGAGTATGATCATTAGAGTCAGACAAATCTGGTTTTAAGGTGTTTATTTTTTAAGGCCAGGAACAAAAGCAGTATGTAAGGGACAAGTATTAGAACTAACTTGTATAATTGTTCCAAGAATAAGGATGCCTGGTGCTGATTGGTGGGATAAGAATTTTTTGAAGTTGTTTCTAGGAATAAAGATGTATAGAGCTAAGGATTCAGTTGTGTTATGGGCCTCTTCATGCATGGGGTAAGAGGAAAAATAAGAGATGCAGGTGGGCCAAAGAATGATTAAAGAGGCAGGAGGAAAAGCAGGACAGGAATTTGTTATGGAAACCTAGTTTTTGGTCATAGGTGTCAAGGTTGAAGAAGACAAAAGCTAAGGGGATTGGTAAAAATAAAGTCATTTCTGAGAGAGAGGACTACTCTGATGCAACTGGGATCACAAACACGAACTCAGAAAAATTATTTTATGGTATTTCCCACAGACTCAATAATATAAAAGACCAGGATCCCTATGAACTAGAGCTGAACAGTTCCCTGAAGTGTGATGTTTGGCAGGGAGTAAATGGCAACAATAGACTTTGGGCCTAGATTTGTCTGGATCAAGGTCCAGTAAGAGTCAATATTTCCAGAACATGAGCCCAGTTGTGAGAAATTCAAATATGATGATTTTTCCCTTTTCTTCAGGAGTCATCAATAGCAATTGAGATCAACAGTTATTATGTAACTAACATTTTGGTAAATCCCTAGTTAGATACTTAACACATTTTTTAAAAGGCATAGATTAAGTGGGGGAAAGATGCCACAGATCAATAAGTCAACACATTTTATAATTCCTGGGTCCTACTTTGACAAAGTGTTTAGAGAATGCAAGCTCAGTTGTTCAGGGGTCCAATTCATACAACTATAGACTGACTATGCAAAGAGTAAAATATCGTGTTTTCTGTACCCTTTAGAGTTAAATGGAGCTGAAGGTGCTTTCTTTTTTCCTTAAAAGTGGTTATATAAAACAAATATTTACAGTAATTTTTGAAAGCTTGGTTCAGTGCAAAAAAATAAAACAACTTCTAAGACAAAGGAGACAAATGGCTAAATTAAGACAGTTGAATGGTTAAAATGTAGCTCACACAAGATCAAAAAGTGGGGTTAAATTGCCCACAGATATCACAGTAAAAGAGGAATATTTTATTGCCAAATAATTAACTCTCTCTTTAAGTGTACTTTTTTTTCTGTACAGGTAAATTTAAAAATCTTATTGGGTCTTTTATTTTCCATCAGAAAAATATATTGTCAGATTAAGTCTTTATCATCTATGTACAGAGTTGTCACAATTGTTTGTTTACTTTTATTTATAAACATGTCCAATAGGGGCCATACTTGAGTTTGCAGATCTACTTATTATTTATATGGAGCAGGCAGACAGGTGAAAGAGTGAAGACATGGACTTCTATAGCTCACTGAATAATAGCTATAGTTAACATTTATTGAGCATTTTCTAAGTGTCAGGGACTGTGTTAATGCTTTAAGTGGATTGTCTGCTTCAATTAACTGTATGAATTAAATGTGAGAAAACTGAAATGTGGAGAGTTTAATTTAATTTCCCAGAATCAAATAATTAGGAAGGGAGTAGGCTAAGATTCAAAACAGCTAGAATCTACACTCCTATTTATTATTTATTTATTTATGTATTTACTTACTTACTTTTTTTTTTTTAACTAAGTTTGATACCAAGTATGGAGCCAGGCAAGGGGTTTGAACTCATGACCCTGAGATCCAAACCTGAGCCAACAGGGCATGACCCCGGGGTCCCAGGATCGAGTCCCATTTTGGGCTTCCTCCGTGGAGCCTGCTTCTCCCTCTGCCTGTGTCTCTGCCTCTCTCTCTGTGTCTCTCATGAAGAAATAAATAAAATCCTTGAAAAAAAAAAGAACTGAGCCAAGATAAAGAGTCAGATGCTCAAGCAACTGAGCCACTCAGGCACCCCTAGAATTGACATCAACAGTTATAGAATTCATTTTCTTATCAACTTGAAGACAATTTGCTAGTTTAGGCTTTCACACCCACTGGTTGCCAGACCAGTGTAAACTTAACATTGAAAAAATCATGGTATTTCTTAAATTTGCATCTATGACTTTCTCTGTAGAGAATGAATTTTCTCATTTTTTTTTAATGAGCTTATGTCATCAGTAACTGACAGCTTTGTAACATGATTTTTATTATTAATAATGGTGACAACAGCAATATTAAAAAATAAGATAAACACACAACATGTACTGAGCAATGACATATGTCTGAGTGATATTTGAAGAATATCTGTGGTTTTTGCTTTTTTCATTGGGTATTTGCTACTCTAGTCAGTCCAAATATTTAGTAAGATGCCTTTCTCTCTTCTCTCTCTTTCAAACTATGTTGGCCACAAGGAAAATACTTGGCTCAAGCTCAAATAATCAATATTTCTCTTCTAAGTATTTGAATCTTGAACATAAAAATAGAGGGTAATTGGAGTTGTGTCATTAAGAATTACCCTAGAGATGGCCATGAGTTCCCATGTCTGAGATACCCAGAACTATTTGTGATTTTCTTATAACCTGATTATTTAACTATTTCTCAGACTCTAGAAATTCTTCCACATATTTCAAATAAGTTTATGGCTATTTTATTTTGTATGGTTTTGTTATTGCTACAATGCTGTAGTTAGACCTATTTGGTTGCAAGTGAAAGAATATAATTCCGGCTCAATACTTGTGGTTGGGGTCCCAATCTTAGGCTCAGAAGATAAAACTAGAGCTCAAAAAAGTTAAATGGAAAGATAGACCCAGATATATCAGTTCTTAATGCCAAAATTATTATTCGATGTCCAGAAGGTGAAAAGTTTGTGATTTTACTCCACTTACAAGCCAACAGGTTAGTCTGCTACCATATCATGGATACTGGGTGAAGACATGAGACTCCTGGCTCAGAGACAAAGGATGTTATTACTCACAGTAAAAGCAGTAACCAGAGCTTTATGTTTGTTTGTGTTGGTTCCCCTCTTGCCAATTCCAAGGAGTGCATTATAGGACAGATACTCTAGATTATGGGATTTACCACTTTCATAGCAAGTGGAAGCCAGTTTGCACTTTTTAAAAAGATTTTATTTATTTAATTTGGTAGAAAGAGAGAATGAGAGAGCCCTAGTAGGAATAGTGGCAGAGGGAGAGAGAGAACCTGGCTCTCTGCTGAGCAGGGAGCCCGCCCCAGGCTCCCTGCAAGTTTGCTTTTGTTGGGGGTAGGGAGTAGCGGGAAGAGACATTACCTCATTGCCCCAGGTTGCTTCTCCTTAGAAATATTTCAGGGCCTATCCAGGCTGGTTAATAGGCACAGACTTGGTGAATAGTACAAGAAGCACAAGAGAGAGATCATGGAATCATAGTTGGTTTGATATGCTATTGACATCTTGGTTTTGGTGCCTTAGACAGAAGCAATGCAAGATCCTAATAATAGAGTGATATATGTGTACACATAGTTGTAGACATATTGAAAAATAAAACCATAATTACTGCCAATGGATATTTTATTTTATTATTTTGTTTTATTTTTTTCAATGGATATTTTAGTAACAGATATTTAGTGAGTATCTGCTTCAGTCCAGGTACCCTGATTGATGCCACGAATACAGGGATAAACAAAGTAGATTTGGCTCCTGGTTCAAGGGGGCTGCCATCTAGTGATATTTCTGGATGAGAATCCTAATTCGTGGGAGATTTAAGTGAAGTTTGTGCTGTACTTTACCAAGTAGGTCCTTTCCTGTTCACTCTTTCATGTGATTTTTGATTCACTATTCAAAAATAATCTAGAGATAGGGTATTTATATGAATCGTGGTCCAACAAAGAAGGAAAGTAAGGCTTAGAGTAGTAAATGATTTGACAACAATTGTACTTCTAGCAACTGAGTCAACATTCACAAAATACTTCTTAGAAATCTTATTCATTCATTCAATATATATTTATTGGCCTCCATGTGCTAAGTACTGTGTCATGTACAGAGTGTACAAAGGAGTTGTTATTTGAGCTTCCAAGGTTCCATAATATCATAAGATACTTTTCCATACTGTCCGGCTTTTCTTTTCTTTCCTTTATCTGGTAAATTCTCTATCTTGTATATTGATAATCCTCAACGAAGCCTTCCAGACCCTCCACTGGCCCCGCAAACTTCTGCCTTGCGGAATACATCACCGTTAGAATCACATACTTACTTACGTGTCTGTTTCCTGGATATGTGGATTCCTAATTAGCCAAGATGCTCTCTGAGCAGAGAGGCTGACTGTGTTTCCTTTTTTGACTATGTCTTAGTACGTAGTAGTTTCTGATACATACTCTGTACCCAACTACTTCAATGAATTTACGAGTGACTCGTAAAAGTAAAGACAGCTTATAGTAGTTATTTAATTTTCAGACTGTGACAGGTATTATTAAGTCTATTTTTCAGGAGAAGAAAAGTAGGTTCGAGGAGCTTAACAGAGTTCCCGTTGCTAATAACTGAAAGAGCAGGGATTGAAACCAGGTGTGCCTGGCATTCAAGCCAGTGTTTCCAACGACCTCGGCAAAGATTTTATTCTTGTCCTCAAGGGAATCCTTTCTCATCAAGTGGATTTTTCCCCCATTTGTATCTGCATGCAACTTGCAGATTGTCTTTCTCACAGATTCATAGCTCGATCCCCAGCTTTATGCTTCCTTTACCTCCTATCTCCAGTTAAATGTCCAAACAACACACAGCAGGAGGTGATCAGGAAGGAAAGGCTGGCAAGGGAAGAATCTGTAATTAAGCAAACGAGCAATAGCAGACAGTATCCACGAGCAGCACCACCTGGACCGTCCTTCTAGCCAATGCAAATGTGACCTTCCAGAGCCCTGGGTGTGGGGGTGTTGGAGCTTTAGCTGCCATAGCAGAAATCACTTGAGGGGAGAAGTGAGGAGGACTGGAGAGAGATGACTTTGTTACATGGACCATTGTTCCCTGGGCAGCCTGGCCTTCAAAGGCCTGCTGCTGTTTTGTACGTTCAGAAGCAATTTGGAAAATGCCGTCGTGTCAACTTTATTTCCTTGCTCTCTAGGGGTACTCAGTGGATGCCCATAAATAATCCCCTCTGAGACTAAAAATCACTGTAAGGTGTTCACTGCACTGAGCTCAACTTCAAACGTATAGGAGCCAGAATTTTTGTTGAATTTTCATCTATAAAGTTTATTGATTTTTTCTAATTATAAAAGAAATGCACACTCATTGTAAAAAAAAAAAAAACAACTTCAAATTCCAGACAAGTATCAAACAAATGAAAAAAATCTGCAATCCAAGTTTTGTTTTATATTCATTGCATAATTCACTCCAAGTTTCTTAAGAAATATTTTGAAGTTTGTCTCTTAAATGTTTACTAAAACGTGCTGTTTTCTTAGGAGATGGAGCACGTGAAGCATTACGTGTATTAAGGAGCATTAGCACCTTGTATTATGTTCTCTTCTGACTCCAATACACAAAGTAGAATCTCGGTGTGTGAGAGTGCTATGACTGCTATTGCCAGAGCTCGTGAGTTTTAAGTCAGGCTTCACATTTATTCAGTTTTATTCTCTCCTGGACCTGCCAACCAAGTCCTTTCCAGAGCTGTCTGCATATTTATACCCTTCAAATAACTGTAAAACCCATTCTCCAAGAGAATGGTATTTTCTTGGGGATCACATCTCTGTAGCCCCCAAGTGTCCAGGAAAGAAAGTGTCAATGAAAGAAAGAATTTGGCAAATGAATGAATAGGTGTATGAATGGATGTGAAGAGTCCTTTTAGACTCTTAGTAGATACATCTTACTTTTAATTTTTTCCCCCACAATTTACTAAACAGGTGTGAAATACTTTTATAGTGGTTCTCAAACCAGGGGTGATTTTGTCTCCTGGGAGACTTTTTTGCAATATGACATCTGGCATTTTTGTTTTCACGACTAGGGGATGGGTGTTCTACTGCACCTAGTGGGTAAAAGCCAGGGACATGGCTAGACACCCTAAAATGCACAGGATGTTCCCCCACACAACAGAGAATTATCAAATTGTTCATTACCTAAATGTCAATAGTGTTGAGGCTGGGAAGCCCTGCTTTAGCATAAAGCTGGCTATATTTCATTGGTTTCATATGGGAGAGTAGGAGAGCAGAGAGGACTGTCAGCAAAGTGAATACCTACAGGTCAAACATGGAGGATTCTTGTGTGAAGATAAGCAAGATTGTAAAAGTGACAGTAAAACAATGCCATCTTTTTGATTAAGAAAAAAAAACCATCCTCTTTCTTGGTACAGATGGTCTCAGGCCTGTAAATCTGCCAGTCTTTCCGTAATCACATGAAGAAAATGGATGATTTAAAGCAGTTATAAGGTTTATCTTGCAGAAGGAAAGTGTGGGCGTCTGAAGAAGAATAGTAAACATAAATTCTGTTTTACATTTGAGAAGCAAAGCCATTTAGAGTACGACAGAGCTTCCATCTGAACTATGGCTGAAAGGGAGGTATAAGATATGGTCAATGATTTTAAATGATTTATGAGGATTTCTGTAAAAGAAATACAAAGGCCTGGGTAAAGCCAGACCTTCCTGATGTGCCATAATAGAATTTTATACTGTTTTTCTCACAGTCAAATAAAGTTCAGTAGTATAGATAGATTGTTACCTTGTATTAATACTTTCTAGTCTGCCTGTCAGAATGCTTTATTCAACAAGACAGATTTATATTTCACAAGGAAATGATTTCGAAAGCTCTTCCGTTAATAATTTTTCATTGAGAGAAAAGCCAGATTTCAGTCATTCCACCCATAGATTGAGAGATTAGTCCAGAGTGAGCTCTGCACATAAAATACTTTTTTTGGTATTTAAATAAGGAATAGCATTTTAATGGCTGTGAAAGAGAACATAGAAAAATGACTGCTCTCTTTACATAAAATTCTACTTTGGTTGTCCTTTGGGTTTCTATCCATGAAATCAGCTGATGGAGAATATCCCTAACAATTCCTAGTTCTCAGGCACACAGCTGCTGATGCAACGTGTTTGATTTGCATATATGTGCAAGGTACCCCAACAAAGTACCTAGGGGAAAAGACTCATAAATAGGAAGAATTAATGTGCTGTTCTCTCGGAACAAAATTTATTCTTTCTTCCTTTCTCTCTTTCTATCTAGTAATCAACTATTTTACCTCTTCAGCAAATCATTATGGAGCGCCCACCTGGTTCCCAGGACTGTTATAGGATCAGAGAGTATGACTATGAAAAGGAAAATAAAGCACACATACAAAAAAAAAGTTCTATTTCTATATCCTGAGCACTGTCCTGGGTCCTGAGTGGATGTAGTTGCCAAGCTCACAGGAAGGAGAATTTGTATGTAGAGAAGAATGGCATATTGGAAAAGAACGGGATTAAAAATTGGGACCCTGGCTTTGATCCAGTATTATGGATCATCAGTCCTGTGACTTTGATTAAAACCTTTAACTTTTTCAATAAGGTTATTTTCCAATGTAAAGTTGAAGTCCAATATGAGATTCCTCATTTAAGGGAAGGGTGGCTTCCAACAGATATTTGATTCAAGTCCATACAATAATCAATTTATCGAGTAACTATACTGACCTAAGTACATAGTGACTAGCAGTGAAAACTGAGATACAAAAGGGAATAAATCTTTGCCATTAAGGAAATAACAAGAAAAACAAATATATGAACTCTTACTTGACTGTTAAGCTAAAGAAAACCTGTTATCATGACATTTGACGTAATAGAAGAAGGCATTTGACTTTTTGCCTCATTCCCTGGTGAGTATATATATATATATATATATATATGTTTTATACATATGTGCAGAAGCTTGCTTGCTTATTTATTTATTTATTTACTTATTTATTTATGAGAGTACGAGCAGGGGAGAGAGAAAGGAAGAGTGAGAGAGAACCTTAAGCAGACTCCATGCTCAATGTGGAGCTTGCTGCAGGCCTTGATCTCACAACGGTGAGATCATGACCTGAGCTGAAATCAAGGGTTAGATGCTCAACTGACTGAGCCACCTGGGCACCCCAGAAGCTAATTATTTAAATAGACCTTTGGTGAACCCTTTTCTGCTTGCCTTTTCAGATCCACTTTCTACCCTTTACCTCTCTGTTTTGTGCCATGAGACACTGACCTGTATAGATTATATCCATGGAAAGGAGAGTAGAGAGTGTTTGAGATATTTAATCTCCTGGATCCTTTCCGTGACTCACTGCAGGCTTGTTCCCTCTTTCAACCAATGTTCTCAGCTGGCACACAATGGCTCTCTGCACACAATCCTGTCCATTTTTTAACAAAACTTCTTCTCTTCTTACCCAGTCAGTACTAGGGGTCGAAATAGAGCTCCAGGGCACTGTAATATCTTTTATGGGTTCTATATTCTCATTGTCACATTTTAAAGTAGCCTCCTTACTAAAGTCTCTTCAAAGTGTCATATTTTCTGCTTGATATAGACTTTCTACTTTACATATACTCCATCTTACCACTTTCTACTTTACGTATACTCCATATTACCTTATAGTACTATGTCCACATTAAGCAGTTGTTTATTGAACATTTATTATGTGTC